>NC_034613.1:137075034-137118692 GCF_900095145.1 Mus pahari | reverse complement strand
CTCTTCTCTTCTCTTCTCTTCTCTTCTCTTCTCTTCTCTTCTCTTCTCTTCTCTTCTCTTCTCTTCTCTTCTCTTCTTCCTCCTCTCTCTTCTTCCTCTCCCTCTCCCCCTCTCTCCCCTTGACCTGCTGGAATCAGGCTCTTCCTACTATACTTTCCCCACCATTATTGACTCTATTCCTCTGAAACTGGAAGCCAACAATCCTTTCTCCATGAAGTTGCTTGATCACATTTTATCACAGTATCAGACAAGTAACTAAGATATTGGCTCTGGTTCCTATGTGCCATGAAGTGAGCTGTTTTGTTCTGCTGACCTCTTTCCACTATTATATTTTGTCTTGCTTCAGGACCACATGCCCGTAGAGATAACTTTTAAACTATGAGTGAAAATAAATTTTCTTTTCTTTTAAATTCCTTTTCCTTAGCTATCTCTCACAGTGATATATGTCTGATTACTATAAGGAACTAATCCTGGCTACTCTGGCAGGTTGTCAGTTTGTTATGAGGATAATATTTGCAAACGCATAGCCAGTGATTACTCAGTAAATGTCATCTGTGATTGCATTAAAACCAGACAACATTAACCTTTTCGAACCAAGCTACCATCATCTCCTCTCTGCTGCAGTGGGCTTTTAAATGGTAAAATAGTACATACATAGTTTACTAGAGTCTACTCTTTATGCAGGAGCCTGAAGAATCTTTCCTGATATTAGATCCTATCACTTTATTAATAAATATCCTACATTGGCTTCTTATCATATTTTAAACTAAATCCAAAATCCTTGCCATGGTCCAGATCGCCCCATATCATTAAGTTTCAGACTATACTTCTGATTTATCTTATCAAAGATTTTTTTTCTGTCCATTATTTCCATCTGGTCATGATTTTCTTGTTGATACCAGCTTACACAAATATTTTCTAGCTCTCAGACTTTTTATATGTTGATATTCTGCCTGAACAGCCTTTATCTCAGATACTGAGTTGTATTTGGCTTACTTCACATCTTGTTTCAATTATTGTTTTACTCAAAGACAATCTTCTTTGGGACATGTAAATTGGCTCCTATTTCTCACAATGATCTTCAGTCAGCTTTATTACTAACATTTTGGTTAGTTGTTTGGTTTACCATAGTTCAGTGTTTGGCACATACAAGGTAGACAATAAATGTTTTAAATGCTATGAACATTGTTTTGTTTTTTGTGTGTATACATATGGTGTGTGTGTGAACACTGATATCTGTGGAGGCTAGATATTCACATTGGATAGTTTTCTAAAGTGTTCCCCCAATTTAATTTTTGAGACAGTTTCTCTTGCTGAACTTGGAGCTCACTGATTCGAGAAGAGTAGCTCTCCAGTGTGCTCTGGGAATTCTCCTCCCTGAATTCTCACTGATAGGACTATAGGCATGTACCATCAAACTTAACTTTTTTACTTCAATGATAAGAATCCAAATTCAAGTCCCCATGCTTGCCTCCTTTACTGACTGACCCATCTCCTCAGTTCCATTTTATTTTATTTTATTTCACTTCATTTTTGTCTCTTTTTTTTCTATTGATTTATTTATTCATTCACTTTACATCCAAGTATCAGACTTCCCTCTCTTCCCAGTCACCTCCTCAAGCTCTCATGTAGATTAGTCTGACCTCAAACTTACTATGTAGTTGAAGCTGACCTTGAATTCCTGACCCTCCTGTTTGTACATCACAAGTGCTAGAACTATAGATATGTGCTATTGTGCCTGGCTTGTCTTTGTTATTCTTTGTGATTTGTTTTCGGAGGCTGGATCATACTATGTAGCTGAAAATGACTATGAACTCCTGATTCTGCAGTCTCCATCTTCCCCTGAGTGTGGATATTACAGGTGTGATTAACCAGATCTGGTTCCTGTATTATATATGATTTTGAGTGTTTTGAGACTCTGAGTCTTTTGTGAGATTCTTCTTCTTCTTCTTCTTCTTCTTCTTCTTCTTCTTCTTCTTCTTCTTCTTCTTCTTCTTCTTCCTTTTTTTGAGTGCTATTGCCTCTAAAGTAGCCAACTCCACTGATCCTTGGTGATTGGTCTACATTTTAGTTGTGATTTTTAGAAATGAGATTCATAGTTTAACTCCTAGTCTTTGAAGAAATACAAAGCAAAAACAGGATAAAAATAAGAAAATAAAATCAAAATAGCCTATAATAAATATTAAAACATCTCAAGAACATCTTCACATAATTTATTATATCTCCAGTTATCCCTGGATACTTGTTCAAACTAGGACCGTATATGAAAGAAAAACTTCCTTTTCCTGCCTTCTTTCCTAAATCTACTTATATTTTTTGCCTACACACATATATGCAATGTCAATTCCTGAAGATAAGCCATCTACCATTTTTAAAGCTGCCTGAAAACAAAACAGAATAATTTAGCTTTGTTGTTGCTATTACTTTTGCAAAGGAAGCCATGTCCTATTTTATTATCACCAAAACAAACTACTCAGAGTGAGAGAATCTACCTGGGATTTTTCCAATTCATTCCTAGGAACCATGCTTGCAATTTGGAAGTACTTTGGCTTTAAAGCCTGCTAAGGTCTTTAGAGCTTCTAGTTCAAGATTGAATACAGACTGTTTCTTCTAACTTGGTTGTACTGTACTTTGGGGATATTACTGATAATGATTCTGAGTGAAAGGGAAACCTCAGAGTATTGAGAAATACTGAAAATTACTGGGAATAGCATACCATAACTTCACAATACCAAGATGAGCTGTTACTGAATTTTGATTAGTGACTGTCACTTTTTCTCCTCCTAAACTTGTTTCTCTCTAGGAGTAAGCTAAATTAACAGTGAGAGTGGATGGAAAATTTTTTGAACAGAAGAGAGATGTTAGAGAAATACCAGTTTACCCTGTTTAGGGGAACTATAAGGTAGCTGTTGGAATTTCTACTATTCTACTGACCCCATTTTTATGTGTTGACAAGAATTTCTGCCAAATGGACAGAAAATGCTAAAAAATGCCACTGTTCTGTGTACTTATAGAACAAAATCATCATTCTCATGATGAGATTAGTGGGTGTCAATAAATGACCTGAATTGGATGTATTCAGATCATACACTTTGGACCACTGGGAATTCTGGCATGTCAGTATCACAAGCTTATAAATGTCTCTTTTATTTCCTTTGATGGAGGGATGAGATGAGCACTATACCCAAGCTCTGTGATTATGTGGTTTGAGTTGAACCCAGAACATTTCTTTCTCTGTCCTAACTATCCCTAGGCCTAGGCCTGGAAGCTTCTAACCACTGTAAAATCTAATCTTCCAAGATGACTGATTCAATCCAGCTTCTCTTGGATTCTGCCTGAATTGCTCTGCCTGGCCTCTTACTAACTTTAGCAATATGTTCTAATCTTATAGCTCTTTCTCATTTTCTGGCTCACCTGTGTTTAGCTTGTTCTCTCTGGAACCTGTTTCTGTACCATTAAAACTGCTGTACACACACCATAAACCATAAACCACACACCACATACTTTTTCACTCTTGTATTCCTGTTCTGTTCTCCTGAGAGTTGGGAACATCATATCTCTGACTCATTCTGTCAAATCTTTCTCTGGTTTGTCACTTTGTCTACCCTTCAATTAGGTGTCACTTTCAAACATGGCTGCTTCTTTCTAAAAACTAACCTTACCTTCATTGTTAGGGATTAAAGGTGTGTGTAAAGAGTGTGCGTGTATTCCAGCCTGAGCATACCCAGCATATGTCTGCACTATGGTCAGATCATACAGACCTACAAGGTGTTTGGATGTGATCCCTTGCCAGAGCAACGATGTTGCTGGGTTAAAATTCCTTGACACAAGCTCACTTTACATTTTTATTAGCCCGATATTATGCATCTTCATCTTCCATAATGGATAGACTTACCCCACTTGTTTGTTACTTATTTAATATCCATTTTAAGTCACTTAATAATGCAAGTTCTTTTGTGGTAGAAGCTGCTTTTCTTATGCCTAGGACATCATGACCACTCAGCTTATATTTATAGAATACATAAATGAATGGATATTAGGAACTATATGATGTATAAAGGTGAGTGATACAGGTTTTTTTTGAAATAAGGGGATATATAGCCAAATACTGGTGAATAACATTACATGTTGCTATTCTGGGGATGGAATGAGTTAGAGGAGCAAAGGAATGGTTGTTTCTTTTATACAGGATTTGGATCACTCAGGTTACTACTTCCTAATTCATGCATTATATACCTACCTGGAGTTTGTGACTACAGAAGGTTTTGTGAGGCAGGATTTAGTTTTGGAATTAATATAATGTGCCCAAACATAATCCCAGTGGTGAGTAGATTAATATGGACTTACTTTGACATTAAGTTATGGCCCAAATTCTGAGTGTCCTGTGAGAAGCAGATTGTTAGTCTTTCTGCCCCTAAATGTATTGACATACTGGAAGGTCTATAAAACCACTGGTATAACCTAGGAGAAAGTGCAGAAGTAGAAGTTAATTTCAATTATAGAAGCATGAAGCTTCATTTGTTGCATGCCTGAGTTTGTTATCTAATTATCCCTAAACTTATATGTTACTGATACATGCACTATAGGACTGAACAGCAAGAAATACTTTTTAACCATATTCTGGTTACAGCTGGCTGTATTTCAACTGACAATAAGAAATAAAGAGTGTTAAGTCAAAACTCTGCTTAACACGATCTTTCATATGATGCATATGAAGTTTTGAGGAATTCCAGTCAGGCTGGCGACTGGTTTTGAGATATGGATCAGGGGGTTAAAAGCACTTACTGTTATTGCAGAAAATCTGGGTTCCATTCCCAGCACCCACATGACAGCTCACAATTGCCTGTAGCTCCAGCTCCAGGGGATTCTGTGCTATCTTTAGACCTTCATGGGCATTCACAGAAGCACACTGCACGTAAATTCACAGGCATATACATGTACACATAAATACATGAGAAAGAAAAGAAAATAGAACAACTCTACTGACAAAGAGTAATGTATCTGATACTAGAACTTATACCTATTTTTTGTAATTTCCATTTTAATTTTTCACTTCTAGGAATTTTTGTGCTATGTTTCACCTTAATGGAGTGCACCTTTGTTCTGGAGTTATATATTTAAAATTGTAATTACACCTATTTATGCCGTGTGCCTATGTGTATTTGCACATGAGAGTACATGTGAAAGTCTGAGGACAACTTATAGGATTTGGTTCTCTCCTTCCACTATGAGGTGTACTGGCTGGTTTTGTGTGTCAACTTAACACAAGCTGGAGTTATCACAGAGAAAGGAGCCTCCCTTGAGGAAATGCCTCCATGAGATCCAGCTGAAAGGCATTTTCTTAATTAGTGATCAAGCAGGGAGGGCCCAATGTGGGTGGTGCCATCCCTGGGCTGGTAGTCCTGGGTTCTGTAAGAAAGCAAGCTGAGCAAACCAGTAATCAGCATTCCTCCATGGCCTCTGTATTTGCTCCTGCCTCTAAGTTCCTGTCCTGTGTGAGTTCCAGTCCTGACTTCCTTTGGTAATGAACAGCAATGTGGAAGTGTAAGTTGAATAAATCCTTTCCTCCCCAACTTGCTTCTTGATCATGATGTTTTGTGCAGGAATAGAAACCCTGACTAAGACAGGGGGTATTCAGAGGTTTCAGCTGTAGTCACTGGGCTGAGTCATAAGGGTCCTTCACCTCTGAGCCATCTTGTTAGCCCTCTTTCTGAGATTCGTTTGAAAAAATGAAGTCTAAGAGGTGAAAAAAAAATCAGTTATTCTTGCCAAATTTCAATTACTTCATATATAAACTAAAGGACTCCAACCTGACTGGAATTCCTCAAAACTTCAGATGCATCATATGAAGGATCGTGTTAAGCAGAGTTTTGACTTAACATTCCTGGAATAGGCTCGACAATAAGCTCCCACGTGATGCCAGTGCTGTTGGTCCAGGGCCCACACTGTAAACAGGGCCTAGCTGACTTCTAATGTAATTTTTCTTCCCATTTCTAGGTAATTTATGGTTTACTACTCAAATTGGATTAAAATATGATGTTTCACACATTATATATATATATATATATATATATATATATATATATATATATATAAAATTTAATCTGTGCTAAATTTTAAGTCAGCATAAGGGTACTACTATAGTTTATAGTCCTTAAATGTAATCACAAAATCTCTCTCTCTTTCTCTTTCTCTCTCCCTCCCTCCTCCTGCTCCCTCTCTTTCTGTATATGGGTTTTTGTTTGTATGTATGACTGTGTACCACATGTATGCAGTGTCCTTGGAGGACATAAAAGAGCATTTGATGCCCTGGAACTGGAATTTTAGATAATTATGAGCTACTGTGTTGGTGCTGGGCATTGAACTCTAGTCCTCTGGAAGAGCAAAAGGTATTCTTAACTGCTGAGCCCATGACGTTAATATTCTATAGTGACAGCTTGTTTCTCATGGAATAAAACAAGACCATTAAAAAGATATATTACTCCTATACATTCATAATAGTAATCATCTTGTGCAAAGGAAAGGGCATACTTATAATGGTGGGGTTAACTGGGTAGGAAGGTGAGTAACTGAACCTTAGCCACTAAGTAAACAATGTAAGGCTGAGAATGAGAGTGATGCTCATATTATTTCTGTTACTGAGTTTGGTGCTACCAGGAAAACTGATCCATTGGCCATTGGCAAAAGACATGGCATTTGGATTATTCTTTACCAATGTGAAATCTTTCTTTTTAAAAGAATGTTTATTTTAGTTTACATGTATGGGTGATTTGCCTACATGCACACATGTGCTATTATGCCTAATGGCTTAAGGAAGTCAGAAGAAAGCATAGGATTTTTCTATTTCCTAAAACTGGAGTTACTGATGGCTGTGAGCCACTATGTAGGTGCTAGGAACTAGGCTTGAATTCTATGAAAGAGCAACAAGTGCCCTTAAGCCATCTCTCAACCATATATTTCTAATGCTTTCTTATCAGGACTTAAGTGAAGACCAGTGTCATCCAGATTAAGCATCTATATCTGCATGTATGAAATACTTGCTAGTCAAAGACACTGTCAACAAGACAAAAGGGCCACCAACAGATAGGGAAAGAATTTTTAGCAATCCTAAATCTGATAGAGGACTAATATCCAATATATACAAAGAGCTCAGGAAGCTGGACCCGAGAAATTCAAATAACCCCATTAAAAATGGGGTACAGAGCTAAACAAAGAATTCTCAACTGGGGAATATCGAATGGCTAAGAAACACCTGAAAAAATGTTCAACATCCTTAATCATCAGGGAAATGCAAATCAAAACAACCCTGAGATACCATCTCACTCCAGTCAGAATGGCTAAGATTAAAAATTCAGGNGACAGCAGATGCTGGCGAGGTTGTGGACAAAGAGGAACACTCCTCCATTGCTGGTGGGATTGCAAGCTTGTACAACCACTCTGGAAATCAGTCTGGCATATACCCAGAAGATGTTCCAACTGGTAATAAGGACACATGCTCCACTATGTTCATAACAGCCTTATTTATAATAGCCAGAAGCTGGAAAGAACCCAGATGTCCCTCAATAGAGGAATGGATATAGAAACTGTGGTACATTTACACAATAGAGTTCTACTCAGCTATTAAGAACAATGAATTTATGAAAATCTTAGGCAAGTGGATGTATCTGGAGGATATCATCCTTGGTGAGGTAACCCAATCACAAAAGAAGTCACTAGATATGCACTCACTGATAAGCGGATATTAGTCCAGAAACTTAGAATACCCAAGATACATTTTGCAAAACACAAGAAAACCAAGAAGGAAGGCCATCGCGTGGATACTTCATTCCTCCTTAGAATGGGAACAAAATACCCATGAAAGGATATAGATACAGAGACAAAATTTAGAGCTAAGATGAAAGGATGGACTATTCAGAGACTACCCCATCCGGGGATCCATCCCATCATCAGCCACCAAACCCAGATACTAATGCANATGCCAGCAAGATTCTNCTGAANGGACCCTGATATNGNGGCCTCNTGTGAGGCTATGCCAGTGCCTGGCAAACACNGAAGTGGATGCTCACAGTCAGCTATTGGATGGAACACAGGGCCCCCAATGGAGGAGCTAGAAAAAGTACCCAAGGAGCTGAAGGGGGCTGCAACCCTATAGGTGGGACAACAATATGAACTAAACAGTAGCCCTGAGCTCGTGTCTCTAGCTGCATATGTAGCAGAAGATGTCCTAGTTGGCCATCATTGTTAAGAGAGGCCCCTTGGTCTTGCAAACTTTATATGACCCAGCACAGTGGAATGCCAGGGCCAAGAAGTGGGAGTGGGTGGGTAGGGGACCAGGGTGGGGGGAGGGTATAGGGAACTTTCAGAATAGCATTTGAAATGTAAATAAAGAAAATATCTAATAAAAAATTGGAGAAAAAAAAGAAATACTTGCTAGTCCATAGATTAGTGTCACCATTGTGGTTCCCAGAATGCTTGCTTGGTTCCTCTTAGTGCAATTCAGATTTATCCTAAAGGTCTTTGGAAATATTCATAGAGTAAGGGTTTTAGTGAGAGTTGAATCTCTAAAGGTATCCTTTATTTTGTTTTGTTTTGTTTTTTTTTGTTGTTGTTTATTTTTTAAATGGGAGGTGGGTTATTCAGGGTTGGGGGTTGAAATAGTATCTTTCTAGGTAACCCAGGCTTGCCTGGAACTCACTGTGAGTTGAAGTCAGCTAGGTCTACACTAGTGGTATTTCTCTTCCCTCAGCCTGTGTTCTTATCAAAACTATCCCTAAACATCTTGTGGGAAGCAGGTGCGGCCACCAAGACTGTGCCCTGGCTCATTGCCAATCCCCGTGATCCCTGCTTGTTTACAAAGAACCTGATCATGCGCACCTGAACCCGAATGATCATACACTGTCTGCCTGACTCTTAGAGCCCTACAGCATGATATTGAGTCACTGGCCTATCAACGCACATCCTGTCTGTGTGCATGTCTCATGTACTAAATGCTGATTGATGAAGAGTGGTGAGAGATGAGTGCAGAGGGTGGAGACGGATAAATTGGGAGATCCCTCACAATAAAGAGAGCTGAGCTGAAGCTGCAGAGAACAAAGCAGAAGAGCTGCGGAAGCTGCTTGAACCCTGCCTTGGCATAAGTGTGGTCTTTTCCCCACCTCTGCTAGCTGGAGGCTGGGGCACACAGTACATCTCTTGAAGATGCTTTAAAATATTACTTTTATGTAAACGAGTGTTTTGCCTGCATGTATATTTGTGTATCACATGTGGATAATGCCTATATAGGCTAGGAGATGGCCTTAGACCCCCTGGAACTGGAGTTACAGGCAGATTGTGAAGTACTATATGGGTGTTGAACTCTGGTCCTTTCCAAGAACAGCAAGTGGTCCTAACCACTGAGCCATTATCCCAGCTCCTAAAAAATCCTTCTTTTTTCACTAGTTAAAAAAATAATCAAACCCTGGAAGCACTTATGTATTTCAATGCTCAATGACAAGATTTCCCTGGACTTCAATTTCTTCACCTGTGAGTAACAATAGGTCTGAATGGTTTTGTCAAAGGCCTTTTCCACTTCTGTATATATTTCACTGAGGCATAGATCTGAATTATTTGATACTTTCAGGTTCACAACTCTCCAAAATATAGAGTAGACTCATTGTTTAATCAGAATGTATGTCCATTGCTGGGAATTTCAAAGAATTCTGTCAGTCTTGAGAAGTAAATCACAGTCCTCAGAAGCTCCTGTAATTAAGTTTATTACAGAGAGTGCAATATAATTTACATCTGCGAACTCTGAACTAACAAAAGTAACGGGATGGCAGCGTTCATAAAGTGCTCGGTGGAGTCACTTCTGTTGAAACAGCACTAATACAAACAAGGGCTTCCAAGGCTGCCATGTCAGGCTGAAAGAGCAGCCATCAACAGTGTAGAGTTAGAAGTCTGGGGATGGAAAGCTAGCCAGCCAAGTAAACGTTCAGAGTGCAGGAAATGGTCCAGGAACATCCTTCTTGAAGTGAGCTCTGGACATTTTCTAGGGATAGGACCATTCTTCTCCTTGTGCCCCTATGCCCGCCTAGTGACACACTCTGGGACATTCAGATATGCCTTCATATTTTCATTGTACTTTGGAGGGGCACAATAAAATTTTTAAAAATACGGATTTTAAAAGGTGCTTTTAATGCAACAACAAAAACCTCAAATAATATGTAGTTTTCCCTCATTAAGTTCAGAAGATTGGTTCCAGGACCTTATAAAAAATTCTAAAATTTGTGGAAATTCAAGCATTTTACATAAATGGAATACTTTTTGCATGTTGGCTATGCACAGCTTCCTGTATGCTTAAATCATCTCTATGTAACTTAATAATAGTCTGTTTACTGTATATAAAATTGACACAAAAGGTATTCATGAATGTTCATTAAAGATGCAATAATTTCCAAATATTTTCAAGCCATATTTGGTTAAATCCTTGGACATAAATTCCAAAGATATGAAAGCTTTGCCTTACTATTTTGCTTCACTTTTTTCTGTTGCTTTTTAGGGGAATACTTTTCTGCTGCAAGTAACAGAAAATTTGGCTAATAGTATCCAATATCATAAAGCTCAAACTATTTGCTTAGCCCAAAGGTCAGAAATAGATATCTTAGTTCAGTGATGTAGCTCTGCGATGTCATGAACTTAAAGGATCTTTTCCTTAAAGCTCTGTCACCTTGGTGCAGTCAGCAATACAGCTTCTTATGGCTTCAAAATGGGAGCTTCAGCTTTGCACAACAAACAAACAAACAAACAAACAAACCAGAGAATATGGTTGGGAAAGAGGTTTTCATTTCATTATTGTTTTTAGAGAAAATGATTTTCCCTGTAATTTTCAGCAGACATTTTATGTTCTGTTAATCCGCCCTGATCTATATACTCACATCTATAATAATTACTGACAGAGGGATATGGAAAATGCCATAAAAGTTAGAGATTAATCAGAATTTATTTCTTGAGACTTTCAAATGGTTGAAAACAGGACTTTCATAGTAGTATACAATGAGCACATGTCAAAGGAAATTCTTTAATGAGAAAGCCAACTGAAGAATAAATCTATTTTAAAGGAGGTTGGTACCTAAGGCTAACAGAAAAAAGAATGCTGAAAAGCAGGTACCACATTAGATCGGAAATGGATTAAGATCATCTTGAAGTATAGAACTGAAGGTGACCCATTTAAAAAGACAGACAGAGATTTATTGCAATATAATAACAGTTTACAAGTTTCTCTCTTTACAGAGTGAAGAGAAAAGTGTAAGTTAAAAAAATTGTAAGTAGACATTCTTGGTTGGATAGGCATAGAGTAGGGGTAGTCATTGTTTTGCTTTATTCCCATATTTGAGATATTAATTTTTAAGCAGGATTTCACAACAATAATCGAGCTTTTAGTAGCAAAGATGAAGTGGGAAATGTTTGAAGGCAATCAATAATATCTGTCACACATTTCTTATTTCAAATGGCAATTTCCAGGTACTGAAATAGTTTTCATAGTATCATCTTAAACATGGACAGCACCACTAAGCCTTCTGAAGCTATACATATATCTTCTTTTGTTAGTAATAAATTTACACAATGCATTTTGAGCAGCAGTTCACTGTCACATGGAACAATTTTTATTGACATTTAATTCTAGCCTCTAATTTTGAGTGGACATAAGGTTTCTTCTCTCAGCTTCCTTGAAGGTAAAGCATTGTCACTGATGAAGTGATCATGTTACTAGGAGACATTTTCTTGACTTTCTCCAGAGAGGGTTTTTCTATTTGTGATTTATTTTCTTTGACGATAGTCCTTGAAATTTACTTCTAAGAAGGGATTGCTTCCTCTCTTTCCACAAGCTCATCTTTGGGTAATAAATCTCAACAGACACTGAAGTTTTCAAGTAACCTGCTCTGTGTGTGCTTGGTTTTCCTTTCTTCTGTTATTATTTTGCCTATTTGACTCACTAAAGCCAAATCTTGAGCTTTATGTTATGGCTTCTTATGAATTCCTCTGTGAACATTTTGGTCTTGAGGAGAGCTTTCAAAGCCTGACTCACATTACAAAAGGCTCAAGCAAAACTGGGTACTGTCTGTAAGAATCCAACTCTGTAATCTACTCCAATATTTGAGGTAAAATTCACAGTTGAGATGTGAGCCTTATAAGGTGTCATACAGGGAAGCAGTGCACAGCAGTTATAAGTAAGCAGGCCATGCTCTCTCTAGTTATTGCTCTTATGTGAAAGTCACTCTAGAGTCTACAGGGTCACAAGAGAAACAGCTCATTTACTTGGTGTTCCTTGTATAACAGTCCTTGGGTCTATAATTCTCTTTGCATGGCTTGCAAATGCAGCTCATTTTTTAAAAAAATTGTGTGCGTGTAGCATGTGTGCACATATGATGAGCACATGCATCCCACAGTGTGGACGTGGAGGCCAAAGGAGAGCTTTGTGTAGTTGGTCGCTCCTTTCACCTGTGGTTTCTGGGGACTGAAGTCATGCTTTTCAGGCTTGCACAGGAAGATCAGCTGAGCCATCTTCCTCCCCTGGCCTGCAAATTCCTAATGAGCAGAAATTTCTGTTGTGTCCAAGATGCCTAAAACTGATTCGATTGCAAGTTGGGTAAAGGAATAGTAGCACTGACTTTATCTTAAAATATTATATAACATTAATACAATATAGACTTATATTATGTTGTGTTAATATATGAATATAATTAATATGTAATATTAATATGTATATAATGTTAAGATAAAGTCAGTGCATATATATATGTACATATATATATATATACATTACATATGCATACACAAATTTGGGCATTTTTAACTCAGTAATAGGAAATGTTCAAAAAACTGAAAGTGTAGTTCAGCCAAACAATGTCAGAAATTACGGATCCCTGTTGTAATCCTCTATAACTTAAAGTAAGATGTTCCATTCATGTTTGTTTATCTGACTTCCTTGGGGCAGATAGTAAGTAATTAGTATCAAAGAGCCGTGAACCCCAGCTATGGTGGTGAAAATGATAAAGTATTAATAATGCCTATTTTTTAAACTTTTTATAGTACAAAGTTTCCCTGTATAATCTAAGCTCTGTTTACCAGCAAGAGCAGGCATTATGCTCTATGGAATCAGAACAGCAGGAGTCTGATGTCAGGGGTGATGTGAGGATAGCAGACAGATCTGAGCTTATTCAGCAGGAACATTCCCTGGGGCCTGCTGTGTCTCCTTTCCCTGACACTGATGCATAGTGACTGCCCTTCCCTCTCTTCCCCAGCCAGTGGTAACTGTTTGGGGCCAAGGGTTTGGGGGCCTGTGAAGGTCTTGATGTCAACACATCTCTACAGCGAATTTCAGTATCACAAGAATAAAAGGGAAAGAAAAAAAAATCTCAACTGAAGACAAATAACCAAGTGTATAAATGGCCAACGAATCAGATATTTCTCTAAAGAAGATATATGAACAGCCAATAAACATGTGACAAAATGCTCAGTGCCATTAGTCATCAGGCAAATGGGAATTCAGACCATGAGAAAAATTCTTCACACTTAACTGGGATGCCTGTGTTCAAAGAGACAGACAAAAGCAAGTGTTCAGTAAGAATGTGGGGAAGTTGGCACCCTCATACATTTTTGGCAGAGATCCAAAATGGTGAAGCTGCTTTGGAAAATGATTCGACAGTGTTAATCGGAGTTACCAAGATGAATCAACAATCCCACTTTAAGGCATAATTCTGAAAGAAATGAAAAAATAGGTTCACATAAAAATTTATACATCAGTGTTCATACAGCATTGCTCATAATAGTCTAAATGTGGAAACAGTCCAATGTCCATCAGTGGATAACTGGAAAATACAATGTGTCATACACACACACGCACACACACACACACACAGTGGAATACTATGTGGGCTTAAAAGGGATGTGGTACTGCTGATATGTTATTATGTTCTACCTCATGGCTGGACTTTGCATACATTATGCTAAGTGAAAGAAGCTAGATTTAAGGTACCATTTATTATATCATTCCATTAATATAAAATTTAAAGATTAGGCAGTTCCTTAATGATCAGTAACTGTTTGATGGGAAAGTTGTAGGAGAAATGGAGAATGACAAGCTAATAGATTAAGGATTTCTTTTGGGGATTATGAACAGGTCACGAAGTGGATTGTGGTGATGATGGCACAACTGTAAATATACTAAAAATCATAGGATTGTATAACATAAAATAGTCATTCTTATATATTAACGATTCAATATTTTTAAATGAAAATAATTAGGATGAAACATCGCACTTGATTTGAGTTGTCGAGCTAACATCCGTAATTTATAAATCAAAGCAATAACAAGCTTGTTTCTTGTGATTTTTAATCTGATGTCTATTAAAAGCTGGCAGTTATTCAGAGTAGACTATATTCATTTTCTTTCTAGGCAGAGAGGTAAACATCTAGAGTGTGGATTTTAAAATGCAACACTCTAAATTTTAATATCCCCACATGATTAGATTATGAAGTCCTCTCAAAGCAGTGGTATATGAAATGAAATAATAAGTATATGAGGTGCACTTAAGGTAGGGAATTCCTCAGGAGATACTTCATAGGTTGCTGCTACTAGGGAATTTCCACTGCAGAAAAGTTATCCTGTTGCTAGGCAACACTGCAGTATGAATTGAATTCATGGTGATCAGAATGCCTCACATAAACTCACGATTCATATTCCTAACTCCAATAAGAACAGTGCAGATTAAAAATATTCTTCAAATTGAAAGGGGCTGTAATCGCAGTGCTGAATCAAAAAACAGGAGTTAGTCATATATCCTCCATTTAAACATCCCTATTACAATTTCTGTATATATATTTTTAGATTCTTATTGCTCGCAACCATGTATTTTACAAGATTATAATTGTACTTACCATCTAACAATAACAACCTTTATTACAAGAAAAATTTTATATATTCCTAAAGGTTTCCTTATGATTATTTTAAATGATCACATAACATCTCTTTTAGTTGATGTTTTGTAGCTTGCTAACTGTATTTTATTAGTTGACACCTATATGATTTTTTTTTTATTTCCACCCATTTATAGAAAATTCCAGACTGAGCAGCTTCTTTAAGAAGAATATACAATACAGGTGCTTGACGAATTAAGTACCACTCTTCAATAACTGTATTTAACTAGCCCCTACCCCCACCCAGGTGCCTTTTTTATAGCTGTTTGGAAATCACTTTGGAAGCACATTTAATTCATCCAATCAGTCATTTCTCCAAAGTGGGAACACTGTCTCAATGCTTGGATGAAGCTTAAAGTTTCCTGTGTGCCTGGCAGAGGCTCTGATGGAAGCTTTGCATTTTGTAGATTGCCAGTTGCACGGAATGTGGCTAGGGGAATTAGCAAAATTATTTGAAAAGCATTCCACAGGAATGAAAGGGGAATTCTCTCAACTAAAATAAATGAGGCTCCCTCCCACTAGAAGTTAATGTGCAAAAAAGTAGGCAAATCCAGAGTCTGTATATTTTAAGAGATTTTAAAAATGATTAAGGAAGTAAAAGGAAGTTTGTCTTCCGTTGCCAGATCATTCTAATTGCTAATCAGAGGGCTCACAGGTTTGCTCAAGACTGGAGCTTTCTGGGTAAATATAAGTTTCAACTGCCTCATTTCCTTGCCCTGCTAGAAAAAAAAAAAGGTACACGTCACAGTTATAAAATACCAAGTATTTCATACAAGTCTGAGTGTTGTGTATTTTAAACATGGACCTTTAATTATTGCCATTGTCAAGTCTTTCAAAAACAAACCAAGTAGAAAAAAATTGAAATAGTTTTTCCAAGTTCAAGTAAAACAAAACTGGAAATCCCCAGCCAGAGTACATTGGTTCTTTTTTATAAAGCTCTTTTAGATCTGAAAGGCAATGCAGTCCTATTGTCAAAAAAAAAAAAATTGAGCTCTTATCCCTTTGGCCTTTACCTTTCAAAACTGAAATGTTGCAAATTGATTTTGAGATGGGAAGCCCTGCTAATGTCAGTTAAATGCTTACCCTGGAAATTTTTTTTTCCATTTCAAATAGAAAAAGCCTCTATAGGTTTTTCTTCTGATTCAGCAGCAGCCTGCTTAGCATTAAGAAAGGGCAAGCCAGATTCCTGAGTCTGGTAATTATGGCTGAGCTCTTAGATATTCTCTTTGGGAGATAACAAGGTTGGGCCTTCCCATATTATAAGGAGCCAGGAGGTGGTGGCTGGCTTGCTGGCTGGCTGATTCCTGAATTTGGAA
The DNA here is from genome assembly GCF_900095145.1 of Mus pahari. NCBI lineage: Eukaryota > Metazoa > Chordata > Mammalia > Rodentia > Muridae > Mus > Mus pahari. The sequence continues at coordinate 137,102,421 of NC_034613.1, read as the reverse complement.
AGCAGTTCATCTCGGAACACTTTCGAAGCCTAAAGTAAAGGCATGCCTCTTGCCAAAAGGAGATTGCTTTAAAGAGAAGCTGACCTGGGATGTGACTCTCACCAAAACATCTGCAGAGATCTTTGAGCAGGAGGCCATATTAATCATTCATGATCATGAAGATGCTGTACAAGCCACAGCAAATGTTTATTCCAAAGGAACTAAAACATCTTGGGCATTAGGATACAAATGGTTCCTCAAAGAAATTGAGCCAAAATTTTGGGAGAAGTTAGAATGAAGTATTTTGGCACCCATTTTTACCTTTGTTTTAAATGGCTTATTGAGATGCAATTTATACTTTTAAACGTGGCCAGTGTTGTGTATCTTGACAAACACATTTAAGCCCTATCACAATTCAGGTGGAGAACATGGCTACACCCCCAAATGGTCTCTCATGCCGTTTTGTCTTAAGCCTCTTCCAGCTCCCCAACTGTCCCTAGCAACCACTCATCTGTTTTCTGTCTCAACAGCTTTGCTTTTTCCAGAATGTCATATAAATGGAATCGTACAGGATGTAGCCTTCAGAGTCTGCTTTCTTTCACTGAGCATCCTGCATCTGAGATCTGTCCTTGCTGCATACATCAGTAGTTTGTTCTTTTTATTTGTGTAATATTATCTTATGGTATGAATGCAACCCAGCCTGTTCATCTGCTCACTAGCTGATAGGCATTTGGCTTGTTTATTTCACTTCACTTTTACTATTACTTTCCTTTACCACCATGATGCACAGTTTACTGGGTGATTAACATTTACTTATCCCCTAGTTTACAATATTAGTTCTCTACTTTTTTCTGATAATTAATGAATGCTACAGGGAGCTTAAATGGCTTGTGAGGAGGTTTCCTAGTTGAGACTACATCTTTGAATGTCATTGTCTCATAATAACCTATCTATTATAGCATATCTCTGGTATGCAGTGGGCATCATCAGTTGAAGACCTATACCTATGTATTGAAAGTTAATGATGTGCTATCTATTTAACAGAAATAGAGTCTTTTTAAAAAAGAAATGATTCTAATTTTGTTCACACATATGGTATGAAGAAAATCAGTTTTTGTAGTCTCGTTAGCTAGCATAGCCTAGCTCTTTCCATGATTAGTCCTATAGTCTGTAGAAAGCTCTTAACTTCTCTGAGCCTCAGTTTCTTCATGTAGTCATTACTTTCTACTGTACTGATCTCTGAGCCTTGAGATGATGAAGCTGTGTGTCCATGTTGCAACTCATACAGCAGCAGGGAAGGCTTCCTTTTGTTGTTTTTCCTTTTTTTCTCTAGTGCATGAATACACACACACATAATGTTCATATAACAGGTACATGCCTTTGTCTACTAATATAAGGATAAAGTACATGCAAACATGCAAAGAAGGAAAGAAATTGGGTAGGGATCAAGCATGTGATTAGACAGAGGAAAGACTGAGCTCAGAGCATTAGACATACCAATCTCAGAACTACAGGAAAGATAGATGTGAAAGCCGTTCTCACCAGAGACCTCTTGAGCCTTCTCTGGTGACTAATCCCACCTGGATGAGAGGAAGCCTGTATAGCTGCCATTTTTATTTTTTTCTTTCTATTATTTATCTACCAACCATTTTCTGCTGAGTGAGGCTAAGGGCTAGTTTTAGATGAAATATTAGGAAAGGTTCAGCTAGTGTGGTACTGTTTTTGTGCATAAAGTGCCTAGTCCTCCTGGGTCTGGGAAAGGATGGTATTTAGAGCTTCCTGAATCAGGGCTCAGATATAGCTTGGTGGAAGACCTATTGTCTACAATGTGGGAAGCTCTTGGTTCACTTTCCATGGCTGTAAAAACAACTAACCAACCACACAAACAAACAAACAAACAAACAGTTCTATCTTTATACTCAAACCTCCTTTCTCTACCATCAAAACTACTCAGTTTAATCATTAAGAGAAAAAGATAATGTAATCTACAAAAATCTTTTCAGTTTCTGTATAGAAATTTTCACAGTAACTAATAGTTTAAGTTGCAAACTTTTGGAGACTACTTAAATTTTTACCAACAGTTACATGAATAAGAAGAAAAAAAATGCTAGTGATAGAATTTCAGTGATATGTTGTAGTTGGAAGGGGTCTAGAATGCACACCTGAGCCCTTACACTTGTGGTTTGAGCAAGTCTGGAACCTGAGATAAATACCAGCTTTATAAGTATATAAGATGCCCCTATATCTGTTGTATCTCTTTTTCTGACTTTTTCTGTAGAATTTCATATCCTTCTGCATGCTAGTCACTAGTCAACTCATTCTCAAGACCAAGTTCTGTATATTACAGTACTCATATATATACTCCTGTATATCACATAGACTGTGCCAGTAAAAAAATTGCATGATGAGATTCCCTTGTAGGCACTCAGTTTTGCTTCTTTGTTCTGTACAGGAAGTTTGACCTTAAGGGCCAAAGTAGTCATTGTTTTTTGCCCTTTTTCTGTGCAGCTCTTAAAATGTTGGTCACATCAAGACAAAAGTGGTCTTTCTGCTATTATTCATCACCTGTGACTCAGAGTCCAAAGGAGCACTTTATTCACCACCTTGCCAAAGGCACAAGGTTAGTGACTCACTGAACGAAGAAAATCAAAATTGAATGCTGACATACTAGAGGAACTTGGCTTCTTTTTTAATTAATTAATTTTTTTTATTTCTTTACATCCCAAATGCTGCCCTCTGGTCTCCCCTTACAGAATTGTTCCCCCACCTCTCCCCTTCTCCTCTGAGAATCCTGCCTGGGTAACCCCCTTCCCTGGGGCATCAAGTCTTTATAGGATTAGGGACATCCTCTCCCACTGAGGCCAGACAAGGCAGCCCTTTGAACTTAATATGCTAAAGGAATGGTCAACCATCTACCAGCCCAACTGAGAGCCATCCCATGAGTGGGTACCAATCCCTGACACTATTAGTGATGCTGTCTTGTGCTTGCAGACAAGAGTATAGCATGGCTGTCCTATGAGAGGTTCTACCAGCAGCTGACTAAGATAGATGCAGAAACCCAGAGTCAAGCATTGGACAGAGGAGGCCGGGGACTCCTATGGAGAGTTAGGAGAAGGATTAAAGGAATTAACTTCTTTTTAATGGAAGAATAGAGGAATGCATTTTTTCCAGTGAATCTGTGCTAATAGCTTTAAGATTCATGTTTGAAAAATAAAGACTTTGGGAAGAAAGATCAGTTTTCTCTTCGTGCATTTTTCTGTATAATAAATCCTGTCCCTTTGAATAGAATGTAACCTAATACATTAAAAAGTCCTGAGGCTTTTATTTTAAAGGCAACGATATTGCTACAGGCAAAGTAATTATACCCATTATCTTCTCAAAATGTCAGTGGAGCTTTGGCATCATAATCCCAGAGGAATCCCAAATTGCCTAACTAGTTTGAAAATTTTAAGAAATGTATTCTTGTAAGGGGAAAAAGGGTACTTAAGAGACAGGGAACTCTGAAATCTACATTATGCAAAAAGTCACAATAACTCATACTTCTTTTTCAAAATTCATTCTTAGGTTGCTTTGGGACTTTGTTTTTAAAAGTATGCCATATATAGTTTGCAAACAATTAACATAATCCTTGAACTTCAAGAGCAAACTGTTATTTGAACAATGTGATTGAAAGTACTACTTCTTATTAACAATTCATCACAAAGATTACCATTTTTAGTAAAAATAGTGAGCATATCATAAAAGCCAAATGTTTCTTTTTAACAGAAAATAACTATAAATTATTCTTTATATTAACTACAGTTTTCTATGATTTGTTGGTCTGCTTAAGTAAGCAGAAACAGTTAAAATTTAGATGAGGAAGAAAAATTAATTTTACAATTCCCAGGAATTTAGCTAAATATCAAGGTGGATATGGAGCAGAGGATATGTCTGGCTTACCTGAGATATTATTGATCTCAGCAGTAAAAGTTCTGTATTTTATGTCTTCTTCTGCCCTAGGCAATCCAAGATGGTACTTTACCCTAAACAAAGTTAAATTGCTTCATAAACTCCTATTCACAAGGCAACTAGTCTACTAGGGGAAATGATATAGATCTGTGCAAAGAAAAGTTTAATAATCAAATTAAATAATATTGCTGATAACACTGTTAAAGTCAGGGTAGACACTCTATATAAAGTATTAGTTATTATTATTTAAGTACTAAATCTAAGGGCTGGAAGGATGGCCCAGTAGTCAAGAGCATACACTGCTCTTATAGAGGATCTGAGTTAGTTCTAGCACCCATTTTGGGTAGCTCACGACCACCTGTAACTCTAGTTCCAGGGATTCGAATGTTGTCTTCTGACCTCCACCAGCTCCTGCACTTAGGGGTTTTATGATAGGTAGGTGGCCTTATACCCCAACTGGGGGCATGTCTTTCTACTTGAGGTGGTCTCTTCAGGTTCTGTAATTTTTTGCCTAATACCCACTTATCAATGAGTACATATCACGCATGTCCTTTTGGGTCTGGGTTACCTTGCTCAGGGTGATATTTTCTAGTTCTATCCATTTGCTTACAAAGAGGGCTAATATCCAAAATATATAAAAACTCAAGAAGTTAGACTCCAAAAAAGCCCAAATAACCCAATTGAAATATGGAGTACAAAGCTAATCAGAGAATTCTCAACAGAGGAATCTTGAATGGCTGAGAAGCACTTAAAGAAATGTTCAACATCCTTAGTCATCAGGGAAGTACAAATCAAAAACTACTCTGATATTCTACCTTATGTAAATCAGAATGGCTAAGATCAAAAACTCAGGTGACAGTACATGCTGGCAAGGATGCAAACTAGTACAACCACTTTGGAAATCAATCTGGAGGTCACTCAGAAAATTGAAAATAGTTCTACCTAGAGACCTAGCTATACCACACCTGGGCATATACTTAAAAGATGTTCTACCATACCACATGGACATGTACTCCACTATGTTCTTAGAAGCCTTATTTGTAATAACCAGAAGCTGGAAACAACCCAGATGTCCCTCAACCTAAGAATGGATACAGAATATGTGGTTCATTTATACCATGGAATACTATTCAGCTATTCAAAATGAAGACATCATGAATTTATACATTTTTTGACAATATGATTTGAACAGGGAAGGAGGGAGGGAAGGGTGAGGGAAGAAGGGAGGGACACACACACACACACACAGAGAGAGAGAGAGAGAGAGAGAGAGAGAGAGAGAGAGAGAGAGAGAGAGAGAATATGAGAATATTGGCATTGGCATGGCTTTATTTTTTTTAATTGGTTTGTTGTGGTACTTTTGAGTGAGGGTTTAAAAAGCAGACTGATGAAGGTGACAGCAGTTGGTTGGAGCAAACATCCCCCAAAGTTCGACAGTGTAGCTAAAAACTTTGATTGTATATTGTTTTTCGGTTATATGTTAATAGTCATTCCAAATATCTGTGAGATACATGGCTATAGGAAGTCCCCTGACTCAGTAAAGGAGGATGGCCTAGTCTGTTCCCTGTGTCCACTCAAAGGGGGTGACACTGTGGACATTATAAACTACAGATTTAAAAAAAAAAAACCTTCTGCCTTAATGTAGTTTTATTTTTGTTTTTAAATGGTCAGTCATCATGGTTCCCCCTTTTTTTGTGTGCCCAAACTGATGCATGAAGGCTTTTGGTTTCTCCGAGAGTGGACTGAGGTGTTGAGGTGGCCAGGGCTTGTCTGTATCCTGATTTGAGATCAGTTTAATAAAAGGGTACACCTTACAAACAAGTGAAAACTTGGATTCTTTTGAATTTCAAAATTCCCAGTATAGTTGATGGTTTCAAAAGAATTTTGTGAGCACAATGTGAAATCCTCTTCATATACCATTCTCCCCTAGAGCCTGGCAAGAAGCCTGCATAGCATCTCAGAGTGCTGCAGGACTAGAACTTGGAGGAAGATCCATTTTTCCTGGCTTCTAGCCCAGGGCCGATGACATAATGGCATTACTGATCTCATGGTTTGAAGCAGTTGGTGAAGGTTAAGTAAAGGAATGATGTTTGGGCTATGTTTCCATTTTATTTTTTTCTCCCCCAAGCCTCTTTGTTGGCATCTTTGTCTGTCTAGTACATAGTACCATCGCTGGACTGGGTTGTCCATCTGTTAGACTGGTCTTAGTGTATGACAGTGATGTTTTCCCTGACTTTAACTTGCCATCCCATTTAGAGGTCTGATCTTGCTTTCAGGTTAACATTTGCCAAATATGAAGTCTATGATGTCCTGAATCCCCATCATATTAAAATTGTTGATGCTATACTATCACCCTAGGATCTGAAGTAGGCCAAGAATCTATACTGTGGTTATCTTTCACTATGAAGTTGAAGGTACTTTGCTCTTTGGCAAAATACTATTTCTTTTTCATTTTTTCATTGTATATGGAGTCCTTGTATATGGAACTTTGCTACATAAGGGCAATTTCACATAATGATCATTGACCACATTCTATACAAACCTCTTTACTCTTTTATTTCCTCTACATTCTAGTCTACTCTATTCTTTTAAATAGTTTTGTTTATAATTTAATGTCATATACACACATAATTTTATGCATCTATATAAAATCCAAGAACCACAAATGAGAAAAATATACTTATCTCTCTGAGGCTGGCTTAATTTACTTTATATGACTATCTCCAGTTGCATATTTTTTTCCTGAAAAGAAAAACAGGACTAATGAACTTTTCAAAAAGTCATATGGATTCCACTAGTATAGAAACATCCTAAAAGATATGCATGCACATAAAGAAAAGGAGTTTACAATGGAATTAACGGGTAACTGTGAGATATCACAGGCTAATAAATTAATAGCCCAGTCCCAGGAATGTGTTCCCATCTTTGGTATTGTTAACAAGTGATATCTCAAACCCATTCCTGACCTCTCTGGGTATTCCAAGTAAAACACATATAAAGATTCAAAGCTAACATCTGTAAATAATGAGAAAAAAGAACATATGATATTTGTCTTTTTTTAATCAAAGTTACTTAATTTAAAAACAATTGTTTCAACTTCTGTCTATTTATGCATCATCTCATTTGCCTTAATATCTGAATAATAATCAAATGTGTAAATATACCACATTTTTTATTATCTACTCATCAGATGATGGGCAACAAGAATTTTTTTCAATTTCTGGCTGTTATGAATGAATCAGGAATGAACATGGATGAGCAAGTGACCTTGTAGTTGAGTGTAGAGACCTTTGGGTGTAGCTGGATCTTGAGGTAGAACAATTCCCAACTTCCTGAAAAGTCTCCACACTGATTTTCATAGTGGCTATATACTTTAGAACTCCCACTGGCAGGGGATGAGTGTTCCCTTACCTCACATCCTCACCAGCATGAGCTGTCATTTGTTTTATTGATCTTGGTCATTCTGACTGGTGGAAAATAAAATCTCAAAGTAGTTTTAATTAGTATTTCTCTGATGACTAAGTGATGGATTTTTGGAGGGGAAACAAGGAAAGAGGATAACATTTGAAATGTAAATAAAGAAAATGTCTAATAAAAATGTTTCTGAGACATTTGTAATTCTTTTTTTTTAAAGAATACTTTGTTTAGTTCTATGCCACAGTTTTAAATTGGGTTGTCTGTTTTCTTGATGTTTAGGGTTTTGACTTTCTTAGTTTGGAGTCTTGTTATCTATCTATCTATCTATCTATCTATCTATCTATCTATCTATCTATCCATCCATTTATTTATGTTTTGTTTTTAGACAAAGTCCCATTGTATAACCCATGCAAGTCTTGAACTCACTATGCGGCCTTAAACTCAGGTATCTACTTGCCTCTCCTTGGATTCTGGGATTAAAGGCATGCACCACTATGCTGGGCTAGTTTTGTTGTCTGTCTCTCTGTCTGTGTGTTTAACATTCTGTGTATATTCTAGACAGTAACCATCTGTCAGATGTATAGCTGTAAAAGATTTTTCTTCATTTTGCAGGCTACTTCTTAATGAAAACAATGGTGCCCTTTGCAGTAAGAACATTTTTAGCTTGATTAGATGCCATTTATTAATTGTTGACCTTAATGCTTATTCTAGCAGGATCCTGTTCTGAAAGTCTTTTTATTTACTAATGAGTTTAAATATAGTTACTGCTTTCTTCTCTATCAAATTTAGGATATCAGATCTTTTCTTTTCTCAGAGGTTTTCCCTCTGAGAATTCCCTCCCCCTCCTTCCCCCCCCCTGCTTCTATGAGGGTGTTCCCCCACCCATCTACCCACTCCTGCTTCCCCACCCAAGCATTCCCCTACACTGAGGCATAGAACCCCCTCAGGCCCAAGGACCTCTCCTCCCATTGATGCCAGACAAGACCATCCTTCGCTACATACGTGGCTGGAGCCATGAGTCTCTCCATGTGTACTCCTTGGTTGGTGGTTTAGTCCTTGGGAGCACTGGGGGGTCTGGTTGCTTGATATTGTTGTTCTTCCTGTGGGGTTGCAAACCCCCTCAGCCCCTTCAGCCCTTTCTCCAACTCCTCCATTGGGGACCCCATGCTCAGTCCAATGGTTGGCTGCAAGCATCCACCTCTGTATTTGTCAGGCTTTGGAAGAGCCGCTCAGGAGATAGCTATATCAGGTTCCTGTCAGCAAGCAGTTCTTGGCATCCACAATAGTGTCTGGGGTTCTTGGTCCATTTGGAGTGTAGTTTTCATTCTTCTACATGCAGTCATCCAGTTTAACCAGCACAGTTTGTTAAAGATGTCTTTTTTTCCAGTGTTTAAGTTTGGCTATTTTCTTTGTCAAAATTCAGGTGTTCATAGATGTGTGGATTTATGTCTTGGACTTCAATTCAATTCAGTTAATCACTGTGTATGTTTTATACCAATACTATGCTGTTTTTATTACCATAGTTCTGTAGTACCACTTGAAAGTTGAGATGGTGATACATACAGCAGTTCTTTTGTTATTCAAGATTGTTTTAGCTCTCATGTTTGTATGTGTAGAACACATACACACCAGTAAAAAAATGAATTACTGATCATCATAGTCAGTGGCTCAATCTTTGAAGTATATCCTATTTCCTTTGCTAGTCCTTTTAGGTTTTGATGTGTATTTATGTGTCAACATACACCGAAGAAGCTGTAAAGTGTCTTTTCAATTTCTGTGAAGAATTGTGTTGAAATTTTGATAGCATGTGTGTTGAATCTGTAGATTGCCTGTGGTAAGGTAGCTGTGTTTACAATATTAATCCTACCCACCAATGAGTATGTGAAGCCTTTCTATCTCCTTGAATCACTGTTTTTTTAGTGACTTAGAAGTTTTTATTATGCATGTCTTTCTTGGTCAAGCTTATTCAAATGGGTGTGTGTCTGGTTTTTGTTTTTGTTTTGTTTTGTTGTTTTGTTTTGAGGGTACTAGAGATAATACTCTTTCTTTGGTTTCTTTTTCAGTAGGACTCTTTAGAACCTTTTAAGTATAGAATAATACCATCTGAAAATTAGGATACTTTGACTTCTTCCTTCCCTATCTGTATGTTTTTGTTATCTTTCATTTGTTTATCACTCTAGCGAAAACTTCAAGTGCTACATTAAACAGGAAGGTTAGGAATGTAGACAGTGGACATCCTCATTTTTTCCTAATTTTAGTGCATATGTGTTGAGTTTTTCTTTTTCTTTAAAAAAGATGTTGGTGGTATGCTTATATATTTGCCTTCATTATCTTGAGATATCCACCCTTATTGCTATACTCGTATATTAGTGAATCTTTTAACCCTTATCAAAGAAGCTTATTATCTTTAGTAGACAGATATAACCAGAGAGATCTACAAGTGGTCAAGATGCATAGCAGAGACTATAGTATTCTCTATCACATGCCACACCTCTTCCTCCCAAGGCTCGAGGATCGTTATGGATGAGGGGTACAGAAAAATCCTAAGAGCCACAAATGATTGATGACTGTAAGGAGTGAACGTTTTCTGAATGCAGCATAGTAATTACACTTAGGAACTCACAGTGGTTGTGACATCATGTTCTAGTCCTACTCAAGCTTAATCCAGTCCAAATACCAGCATAGAGTGGGGAGATGAGAATGAATTCCCACCTTTAGCTGAGGAGTTATTGGTAACTAATAGCTTCCATGAATAGATGGCACCACTGTAGTCAAGCCCCATTCCTCCATCAGCTGTGCACTTTTAGAGTACTAAAGTAAGCAGCCAGAGTAGCTTTGGGACTGAAAGCACATTAACCTACTGTATAGGTCACATGATGGCCACTAGAGTCAGCTACAACTAAGTCTAAGGCTGGCTCACAAAAAAAAATTAGGGAATTTTCTTTTATTGTTAAAATGATGCCATTTTTTTAGTCTTCTCTCAATTCTGCCCCAATAGAATCACCTTTATAGTCCTTCTAGCAAAAGTGGCTACAGAAGACAACATTCGTGTACCAATGCTTTAGATGCTTCTTGTTTGGTATCAGTAACTGGTCAGGATAACAAAAATCACTCCAGACACCACAGAGAAGGATTTATAAGGAGAATCAGGTTACAAAAGTGTCTGAAGTGTAGAGGTATGCTGCATATGTCTGTTCCAGCATAGCCATAAAGATATTTCCAGAGGCCTTGGTTTAGGCCCAGTTCGTCTTCAAATATGCTAGGAGTACCTCCTTTTGGTAAAATCTAAGGGGGAACCCAATGGCAAGGATGTTTATGCTTATACTCTCTTTCCACCTTGTTTCCTTTCTCCATTCTCTCATTTCTTTCTTCTTCCTTTCTCTTTTATGTCTCATAAATCCTGCCTCAGATTTGTTAGTTGTTTTGTGCGCAGAGTGGTTTTTAATTTTTAAAATTTTGCTATTTTTCATTATCTTGCACATGTATGCCATGACCATGTTTACCATCTGCCTTCCTTCGACCACTGTTCCTCCCTCCCCATGCCCACATGTCTTCTCTTATACTTCTGTGTTGGTAATTATAGTTGCTGTGAATTCATTAATTCAAAGGTTTATCAAATTTGAAGAATGGCATTTCATAGCCTTTGCCCTATCTTCTGACTTCTATACTTTTCAGCCTTCTGCAATATTCTCTGAGTCTTTAAGTAATATCTACAGATGACTTGTTTAGGGCTGGTGTCTCTCTCTCTCTCTCTCTCTCTCTCTCTCTCTCTCTCTCTCTCTCTCTCTCTCTCTCTCTCTCTCTCCCTCCTCCCTCTCTCCCTCTCTCCCTCTCTCCCTCCCCTTACAGTTTCACTAGGCCTAGGCAGCCCAGACTTGCCTCAAATTCACTTTGTAACTCACACTGGTTTCAAAATTATAGTTATCTTCCTGTCTCAGTTTCTAGAATGTTGATATTATAGATAATCTCTACCCAAAATATAAATGCCACCAAAAGTGGAGCCTAGGTTAGCCCAAAACTTCCTATCCTGCCACTATGGTTAGCTCTTATCCTTCACGGATTTCTAAAAATCTTATCTTTATGTGGTCTCTAATTTTTAAATTGTATTGTTAACTATCTTTATACATATGAACATATATGATATAGCTAAATTTTACATACATACATTATTTGTGGTGTATACCACATATTTTGTTCTGAAGGGATTTTAATGTCATATATTATTTTTCAATTTGCCTATTATTTGATGATATTCTTTTAAAGCCTTGAAAATATGAAATGTTTTACACTATCTTTTGTTATTGATGGCTAATTTTTCAGTGTTGTGATCATAGAAAACAGGATGTAGGATATTAAAGTTTCCTTTTGGCCTAGAACATGGTCAAATTCTGCTCATTGTAATGACAAAGAATGCTTCCTGATCACTTTATATAAAGTTAAAATATGTTCTTCACATGGACTAAATTCAACTTCTAGACATAAACCCTTATTTAGTTTCAGATCTGGCCTCAGCCTGTGGGATATCCAAGTAGTACAATGCCTGTCTTAATAATTTCTGAATTTTGAGATAAAAAGTTTCTGATTAAATGGCTCACCAGAACATCTAATCTGTATAATAGCATCTATATTATAAGTTAGTATGTCATTTGAATATTTTTAGAAAGTGTTCTATTTAAAGTATGGAAAAGATGAGTATGAAGACATCGCTCAGTGGTTGGGAACACTTGCTGTTCTTCCAGATGACCAAAGTTCAGTTCCTAACACCCATGTGAGGAGATTCAGAACTGTCTGGAATTCAGCTCCATGAGATTTGACGTCTCTGGCCTACATAGACACAATGCAGTCACATGCACTTGTCCATGTGCAGGTACAAACTTACAAATAAGTTAAAATAATAAAAACTTAAATAAAATAAAATAAAATAAAATAAAGGTAAAATACTAACAAGAATTTTGAGGGGAAAATATCCTTGCATACTTTATAAATAGAAGTTCTAGCAGTTGGCTGGATAGTAATTGCATATTTATTATTGAAACAAATCGGTGCTGTGATAATAATTGATAATTGTGAAAGCTATTAATTTTATGTACAAAAACAATTATTAAGGCTTTTCAAACAGTTGGATGAACAGTTAAATAGATTTGTGCTTCCAGCACTATGCAAGAATACATTTTGCTGTTTAATGCACATAATTTGGGGTGGTTTGTTGTAGTAGCTCTAGAAAAGTAGCATACAGTATAGGAATTTCATCTCTCAGATATGCAGAATAGTTAGTATAGGAAACAGCTCGTAGGTAATAAAATAAATAAATGATTGGAAACAGTATTATATATGGCTTAATTTAAACATCCAATGTTAAATTAGAAGTAAAACAAAATCCAATTATATTTTATTCACAATAGTTAAGACATGATTTTTGTGCTGCAGAAGTTTATTTTATTTTATAATAATTCCTTTCAGATTTGACCAAATACCAAATTGGTGGTTATTTAGCCTTGTATAACTGTTTGTGTATATGTGCATGTATATTGATTTATGAGTTCATGAATTTGATTATGTCTTTGTTCACTTTCTATTTGCTTTAGCTATGGGTTCAAAAGGGGGCGGTTAAAATTTCTAAGTAGAGGGCTGGGGTGTAGTTCAGAGGCTGAGTGCTTCCTTAGCGTGTGTGAAATCTGGGTTCACTACTCAGCATTATTAAAAAATGATCTGAATAAAAATAAGTATTTAATTCTGTAAGTTATTGTTATATGTATTACAAGGGCCTGTATTTAAAAGTATATGTGTTGGTGATAATTAAGTATTTCCATGGTTTTTGCATGCATATATAATGATGCAGATATATGCACATGTGTGCAGATGAGTTTACTCATGGATGCATATGTGTATGTGAAGGCCAGAGATTAATATTAAATATCATCTACTTCCCTGTGACTTTATTTATTTATTTATTTACTTACTTATTTATAAATGTTTCTTTGTGTAGCCCTGGAACTTCCTCTGTAGACCAGGGTGGCCTCTAACTCACAGAGATCTACCTGCCTCTGCCTCCTGAGTGCTGGGATTAAAGGACCTTACCACCAACGCCTGATTTATTTTTAATTAAAACACAATTATATTATTTCCTCCTTTGCCTTTCTTTCTTCCTGGCTCCCCCATGTTCCATTCCTTCAACCCTTCCTATGTCTTTCCCCTTACTCCCTCTCAAATTAATGGCCTCTGTTTCTTTGACTACTATTCCTTCCCCCTCCCCATGCCCCCCCTCACATACACACACACACACACACACACACACACACACACACACACACACACGTGTACCTGCGCACACTACTTGCATAAATACCTAAATACAACAATTGAGTCCTTTTAGTGTGGCTTTTACTTATATGTGTATATGATTTCAAGGCTGACCACTTTGTAATGTATAACCAGTTAATGGGCTCCTCCCTGAGAGAGGGCTAATTCTCCCTCTCTTAGCAGTCTTTAGTTTCCTGTAAAATTGTGCCATGTTGGGATCCTGTAAGATTTTTTTCCTTCTTCATAAGCATGCCTACTGATATTTTCAATGATATTTCATTGTTCACATCTTGTTTATGGAGTCGTACTGTTCAGATATCATGAATATCATTCTGGTACTTGAACCCTTGCCAAATACCTGTGTCTAATGAGATCATAGATCTTAGAAGAGAACCTACTATTCCCACTTTACTAGACTATCATAATTCTTTTTTCCTTTTTAATACATATTTTTTAAAGATTTATTTAGTTAGTTTATGGATATGAGTACACTGTAGCTATCTTCATACACACAGAAGGTATTGGGGAGGGCATCAAATCCCATGACAGATGCCTTTGAACTACCATGTGGTTGCTGGCAATTGAATTCAAGACCTCTTAACCACTGAGCCATCTCTCCAGCCCTTTGATACATATTTTTATTTAAAATGGTTAATCTTGATCCCCTTTTCTCTTTCCCCCAGATACTCCCTACTTCCATGCCCACCCAGCCATATATTTTTGCTCTTTCTCAAAAAATTAAACCAAAACCAAAATCACACACACACACACACACACACACACACACACACAGTAAAACCAAACATGCCACTCCTATCCAAGATACTATCTGTAATTGCTACCCACTGTCAAAGGGAAAATCAGTTTTCTCTAATGGAGTGTCATTGGGTATATCACCCACACTCCAGGGCAGGTGTCATACCTGGAAATAGTTGTCCAACACAAAAGAAATTCCATTATGAAAAAACAAACAGAATGAACCAAAAAACTACACATGTATACACACACACACACACACACACACACACACTCCATTGGATTTTTTTTCTTTGCCAGTGGGTATCAATTGCAGAAAACTTCTTGGTTAGGGGTGAGATCCTTTGGCCAGTTTCTACTCTCAGTAATGGAATCCCATCTGGCTTGAACCTGTATAAGCGTTATGTGTCCTGCCACAGTTTGTGTGAGTTATTATGTGTACCAGTCATGTTGTGTCTGGAGACACTATTTTCTTAGAGTTATCCATCACCTCTGGCTCTGTCCATGAGCCATGAAGGGAAAAGTTTGATGAAAGCATCCTATTTAGAACTATGTAATCCAAAGTTTCTCATTATCTGTGCATTTTCTAATTGTCTCTGTGTTTGTTCCTATCTTCTGCAAGAAGAAATTTCTCTGATGTGGATTGAGTAAGGTACTGATCTATTGCTGTCATTAGGAATCATTTTATTGCTATGCATAAACATAAATGTATGTTTTCCCCTAGGCACATTACCTATCTAGTCTTAATTTCTTGGCCACTTTATCAGTGTCAGATATGGGTTCCATAGTATAGAGTAAGTTTTTAATTCAATAAAAGTGGTGTGTTGCTCCTATAATATCCGTGCCATTGTTACCACAGTGTATCTTGCAGGTAGGTCACTGCTGTAGGTTACAGGATTTGTAGCTAGGTGATATTGATAATTATCTTTGCCCTCAGTAGTATGCAGAGTACT
Organism: Mus pahari; assembly: GCF_900095145.1. Classification (NCBI taxonomy): domain Eukaryota; kingdom Metazoa; phylum Chordata; class Mammalia; order Rodentia; family Muridae; genus Mus; species Mus pahari. The sequence goes on along the minus strand of NC_034613.1, from coordinate 137,087,068 downwards.
TACAGCACCATGAAAGCTAGTAAGTAGTCATAAAGCAGTACCTGCATTCTAAAACATATCCTTAGAGCAACAGATAACTGTAGCTCTCGTTCCTCATCAAAGAACCTTCTCTTACAGCAAATGGAGATCATTACAGAAAACCCCAACTGGTCATAACACAGAGATTATGGATCATGGTGACCCCAGCCTGAACAGATTCATCTGCCTTATTTTTTGAGACTCAATCACCATTGAACCTGGAGGTCAACAATTGACTAGATTGGCAGCCCAGAGAGACTCTAGGATCTTGTTGCTTCTGCCACTCAGGGCAAGGATTACAGATATGCATGGGTTTTTTGTTTTTGTTTTGTTTTGCTTTGCTTTGTTTTAATCTGGAAGCTGGGAATCCAAACATGGGTCCTTATAGTTATTTAGCAAGCAGTTTGCTCATTGATCCAAATCCCTAGCCTTGATGTCTTTTTAATAGGTATATAACATCACCTTTGCGCTTTGTGGTACTTTACTATTAATTCTGTTTTGTGTAATATTAACATTTTTTGTTCCTAGTAATAGAACTGTTGTTACTTTTTTTGGCAGCTCATCATTAGGAGGCAAATACTACTGGGGGAAATTTTAAACAATCTGGAAGGATAATGGAAATTGCAGGCAGGGGTGGATTGGTAGCCAGAGGGAAGGGAAGGTGTTGATAAATAGAATGGAAAATGTTTGGCACATTTATTGTTTGGTCTACTATTTTATTTTATGGAATTCTTGTAATCATTTTTATGTTCCCCTGCTTTAGGACTGGCTTTGGTTTTGACTGTTTAAAATGATTGGCTGTGATGGGAAGAGTGAATGATAGGTGTCTGTGCTGAGTTGATGAGGAGTGATGGTCTTACAATGGCTATGGAAAAGCACTGATGCAGAGGTGTCTCCGTAGTGTTTTCCATCTCTACCTGCAGTAGTGACTGCCGATAATGATGACAAAGTATGATAGATTGTACTTATTCAGACCCCAGAGGCCTAGTAGTGTAGATACATGGTTTTGGATGCCTGTGATTTAGTTATTTTTTTCCCTCCATTCTTAGATAGAAACCAAGGTGAAACAATAACAATGATGATGACAGAGATGATAATAATAACAAAAACATAGAGCAAAAAACAACTGGCTGGGGAAATGTTACAATGCAACAATGCACATATATATATATATATATATATATATATATATATATATATATATATATACTTTTTCATTTCTGAGTAGCTCAAACACAGGCTTCCCACCTTTCAAAAGTCTGATAAGTGATTCAAGATATGTGTTTCTACTCTTTTTATTGGAGTATACTGATGTACTCTCCCACTAGTAAAAACCTTAGTGCTCACCATCCAGTCCATGTGACCTTTTTATTTTTCAGCATCCTTTGTTGTTAAATTAGAGTCATGCAATTATTCCTGGCCAGTCAGGGTTAGTGAAATGATAGTTATAATTTTCTTGTAAAGCATTTAAAAACCAGCATGTCACCATTAGATTCACTCTTCTCTCATCTCAGGGCCCAGAAAGACATGTGTTGAAATGCCAGGGTCATGAGATAGCTTGATTTCTGAACCATCACATGGAAGAATTGCCATATAAAGGCTTTTGGGTTGTGTCGGATTCTCATGATATGAGAAATAAAGTTTTGCTTTGTGGAGCCACTGAGCTTTGAAGGGCAGTATTGTACACTATATCATAACTTATCTTACCCTGGCTAGTCAAGGTACTTTGCTAGGTCCTGGGAATAGATTAGTAAAACATAACTTCTTTTGTATATAACTCATTCCACTGAGACAAATAAGTATGTGTATTTATGATTATAATACATTAACTAAGTGCTATATATAGTAAACTATAGTATTCCTTGATTTTCCTCAGGTACAACTCCTAATACTGTCTAGGCTTGGGATGGGAAAGTCCTTTGAGCAAGGTAACTTCAGAGCTAGGTAACAAATTAAGAGGATTCACAGGACTGAATAAGCCATGAGTTAAATGAGTGAGCAAGGTACATTTGAAAATTATAATTAATTCTGTGTGAATACAGCATGAAATTGCCAAATCTAGAGTGATGAGAAATGAGGCTTCAGATAAAAACAGAAACTGGATGATAAATAGTCTTGAATTCCATATGAAGGAATTTGGAATCCATCCTAGTAAACGATTGAAAGGTTTAAAGTCAAGAAAAAAAATGCAGCCAAGTTTAGACTTTTAAAGATCTCTTCAAAGAACAAAGAGAGCCTTGCACCATTGTGCCACTGAAAAACCTCAGGGAGTAGCAATATTAGAGGACCTAGAGAAGGGAAGTCTGTGACAAAGATTATTAAACAGGAGTCAGAAGGGTTAGGGCAAAGAAAAATACCAGCCTATAACATGCTTTGCATAGAAATTGAAGTTTCAAGAAGGGAGCTTTTGAACAAGTGTAATACTTCCATAATAAAAAAGTGTCCTCAGTGGGGAGATGGTTAAATGCTATGGAAGCATGAAGACCCAAGTTCAGATCTCCAGAACTCGCATGAAATGTAAAGTGTGGCAGTCCATCTATAAGCCCTGTGTGTGGTAAGCAAAGATAGGAAGTCCCTGCAGCAATTTTAGACTATCCAGGCTAGCCTAATTGACTACTCATCTTCGGCTTTAGTAAGAGATGCTGTCTCAATACTATGAAGAAAGTGATCCAGGAAGATACCTGGTATCAACACCTGATCTCTGCATGTGCATACATAAGCACATACATTTACATACATGTTTGCCCATACACATATGAACACAAACACACACAAAGAGAGGGAAAGGGAGACAGGGGTGGAGGGAGGAGAGAAAGCACACAACAGTGCAGGAGAACAGCACAAATAATGAAAAATGAGGTTTAGAAATCCTCCTTCTTAGGACGACTTTAGCCAACTATCACCATGGATGGACTTTTATTACAGGTATGGAAAGGATGGTTGAAGAGCTGTCCTAGCCTATTTGGGTTAGAGATCAAAGGTATTTACTGGCATTATAAAGTCCTGTAATTGTTGTGATGTGATTAATCAATATTCCCTAAATATATAAATAAACAAATGAAGAGTTAGAATCTTGTGGGTTTGCTATTTCCTGAAGCAGCAAAGCTAAAGAATATGAAATCAGAGATCACACTGTAGCTTATGAAAAGGGTACCCCGTTCTCCCCCCCCTCTCTCTCTCTCTCTGTGTGTGTGTGTGTGTGTGTGTGTGTGTGTGTGTGTGTTTAGACATAACAGAATGAGCAATTTCTTTTTTCAGGATTGGTCAAGAACCTTAAACCAAGAATGAAATAACCTTCTGCTCTTTCTCTGCTGCTAAAGCTCATGTTTTATTCTATATCATCATGATTCTTCAATTGTCCCTCCAATGTCAAGTTCTTAATCTGGAAAAAGAAACATCCCAGAAAGTCTCCAAACCTCCTTTCAATTCTAACATTCAGTATCTTCCTTTGTTAGCAAATCCTTTGCCCTTTTCTGAAGAGGTCAATCATTTCCCCTGCTGAGTGGAAAGTTGGAAATGAAACCTTATTTCAAATTTCATCTTTTTCAATGTTTTCTGCTTCTACTCTGTTCTTTCCATCTTTAGACAAAAATTAATAGAGCCATTATCACTAAGATGTTACCCATTAAAACTTGCCTAGGTGTCCATTGTATTAGGCCTTGAATTAATAGAATATTGCTGACCATGGGCTCAAACTCAGTGGACAGTCCCAAGTTCCCCAGAGGGCTCTCCACGCTGAAGGCGCCCTACCACACCCAGGATCTTGTGATCACTGGTGTGTGGAACGCAACATCTGTTCCAAGAAAACCCAGAGGGGCTTGTGCCAGCAGGAACAGGGAAAAAGGAAACCCGCCCTACCAACGTCTGGGGTTCGAATGGCTGAGAAGCACCTAAAAAATGTTCTACACTCTTAGTCATCAGGGAAATGCAACCTGATAATTATAATCAAAACAACCCCAGGATTCCACCTCACACCAGTCAGAATGGTTAAGATAAAAACCTCAGGTGACAGCAGATGCTAGTGAGGATGTGGAGAAAGAGGAACACTCCTCCATTGCTGGTGGGATTGCAAGCTTGTACAACCACTCTGGAATTCAGTTTGGCTGTTCCTCAGAAAATTGGACATAGTACTGCCAGAGTACCCAGCAGTAATATCACTACTGGGCGTATACCCAGAAGGTGCTCCAACACGTCTTAAGGACACATGTTCCACTATGTTCATAGCAGCCTTATTTATATTAGTCAGAAGCTGGAAAGAAACTAGACGTCCCTCAACAGAGGAATGGATACAGAAAATGTGGTATATTTACACAATGGAGTACTACTCAGCTATTAAAAACAATGAATTTATGAAATTCTCAGGCAAATGGATAGATCTGGAGGATATCATCCTTAGTGAGGTAATCTAATCACAAAAGAAGTCACTAGATATGGGCTCACTGATAAGCAGATATTAGCCCAGAAACTTAGAATACCCAAGATACACCTTGCAAAACACAAGAAAATCAAGAAGGATGACCATCGTTGTGGATACTTCATTCCTCCTTAGAATAAGGAACAAAATACCCATGAAAGGATATAGATACAGAGACAAAATTTAGAGCTAAGATGAAAGGATGGACTATCCAGAGACTACCCCATCCGGGGATCCATCCCATCATCAGCCACCAAACCCAGATACTATTGCACATGCCAGCAAGATTCTGCTGAAGGGACCCTGATATAGCTGTCTCTTGTGAGGCTATGCCAGTGCCTGGCAAATACAGAAATGGATGCTCATAGTCATCTATAGGATGGAACACAGGGCCCCAAATGGAGGAGTTAGAGAAAGTTCCCAAGGAGCTGAAGGGGTCTGCAAACCTATAGGAGGAACAACAATATGAACTAACCAGTACCCCCAGAGCTCGTGTCTCTAGCTGCATATGTAGCAGAAGATGGCCTAGTCAGCCATCATTGGGAAGAGAGGCCCCTTAGTCTTGCAAACTTTATATGCCCCAGTACAGGGGAATGCCAGGGCCAAGAAGGGGAAGTGGGTGGGTAGGGGAGCAGAGGGCGGGTATAAGGGACCTTGGAGATAGCATTTGAATGTAAATGAAGAAAATATCTAATTTAAAAGATGTCAAAAATAGAATATTCCTAGTTACTATTTTTGTTTGTGCTTGTGTGTGCGTGTGTGTGTGTGTGTGTGTGCATGTGTGTGTTAGTTATTATATGTGTGTGTTGGGGCCAGAACACAATTTAATGTGTATTTTCTCAGGTGCCATCCATCTTATCTTGGGCGACACTCTGAGACAGTCTCTCACTGGCCTGAACTCGCCAAGTAATCTAGGCTGGCTAGCAAGTAAGCCCCAGGGATCTGTCTCTGCTTTGCCAGTGTACATGCAACCATTCCTGACTTTTCTTTACTTGGCTTCTGGGGATCAATGTCAAGTCCTTGTGCTTGAGCTGCACTACAATGGATTTAAATTCCAGTTTGCTGAGATTCTGGGAATGTGCCAGATACAGAATCCATATCTGTAATTCTTTGAAATACAAATCAAAATGCTGCTTTTGCTTCAAAAGTTCTGGATCCCTACTAGAAAGAGGAACATAATGATGGAACAGCAAAGAATCTGAAAGCGTTAGTGCACTGAGTATGACTTCTGGGAGACCAATATGCAGAAAAGGAATGATGACCAATTTGCAAAACTTGAATACACCTGAGGAGGTAATATGAAGGCATTGAGTTGGTTTTGACAAGAGATGTGAAACTTGAGACTTCTGGGAAGCTCGTTATTTTGAATACTTGTGTTTCTTTGCAGAAAGAAGTCATCAGTGTAGCTAGCCCTTCAAAAATTCTTCTCTTATAAATGAATGGGTCAGTGGGGATAATCTAAGACACTGAATTATTTTCTGAGTATGCCTGATGGGTTCTCAGGACTGGAGGGGATCATTAGGGGTACACAGGGTGGGAGTGCTCACAGAAAACACCCATGCTTTCTCATTTCATGTTTTTCTTTAGAAATAGCACTGTCCACAAACCTTTCTAAGTTTTTCTGTTCATACTGCCTTCAGTTTCTCAGGGATTTGTTCATAGCACCAAGAAAACACCAGTTCACTTAATTAATAAGGTACATCGAAGTAGCTTGTCTTTATGTTGTAATAGCTTGGGCTAGATGAATATGAGGGGATATTGGACATTGAAGATTTCTTTATCCTTGGAATCAGATTGGACACTACTACTCTAATTTCTTACTTCACATTGATTTTCATCTAGCACTTTTATTTTACAATGTTTTATTAAGCCATACGTTTATTTGCTGTCATATGAATCAGTGTTGAAGACTGACTTAACTGCAAACTTACTAGATAAATATAGCTCTCTAGTATAGGTATGTTCATGACTTCTGCATCACTATGACCATGAAGCAACAACTTAAGAGAGGAAGAATATACCATAGTAATCATGGCATACTCAGCTTCACCTAATATATCATTGAACAGAATGCACAATCTAATGATGAAAGTGAACTATTGTTAAATAGTAGTTCATAGTTCATATGGTATCTAATAGATGTGACAGTGTTTTGTAGATAAAAATTCAAAATGTCTCATGATATGTTCACACATTTTATGTACTACTCTGAGCACCTTGACACATAATCTGAGGCCCTGAGATATCTAGCAGGAAGAATTTATTACTTCAATTAGGCTAAAGCCATGATTTCAGTTCTATCTTCTTCCTTAGAAAACTGTTCTTTCATTTCTAGTCAGTAAACACACACTGTTGGGTAGTCCCAAGATACTGTGCTATTTGTCAATACCTGGCTCATGGGAAAGCTAGCTGTTGTTAACATTACAAGCAGTACAAGTACAGATGAACACAAGCTCCCAACAATTTAATTGCCCATACCCTTATCGTGTAAAAATTCTCTTTTTGAATGACCCAGGAAAATGACACCCTGACTACAATTTGGCGGGCCTGATCCAGTTCAGAACATGAACATTTGTGGTGAGAAATGGTGACTTTAGGTGTCAATTACAACTACTTATCTGTGTATAACATTTGTTTGGTAGTAGAATTCAGGATGGGGTAGTAAAGGTCATTTGAATGATTGTGAGCAGCCTGGAGTGATAGCACACAACTTTCATCCTAACATGTGAGAAGCAGGGGCAGGCGGATTCCTCATGAGTTTGATGCCTGCCTTGTCTATATAATGAGTTCCAGGACTGCCAGAGCTGCACAAAGAAAGAAAGAAAGAAAGAAAGAAAGAAAGAAAGAAAGAAAGAAAGAAAGAAAGAAAGAAAGAAAGAAGGAAGGAGGGAGGGGGAAAGAGAGAAAGAAAGAGGGAGGGAGAAAGAGAGAAAGAGAGAAAGAAAGAGAGGAAAAGAGGGAGGAAGAAGGAAGAAAAAGAAAAAGAAGAGAAAAGAAAAGAAAGAAAAGAAAATTTTCTTTTAAAAGAGGGAGGAAGGAAGGAAGAGAGAATGTAGCTAGCAAAGCAGAATCCAAATTCCATGTCTTCGGTTTTTGTTTTGTTTTGTTTCATAAAAGGTCAACTAAACTATTGCTTGCCACCCTTGGCCTGTGGGAAGTCATATGAGGAACATCTAGCCAGTGGAACAGGAACAAAATAGGCTGGCTTCAATTTATGCGTATACTCTTTATGCTCTGTTTTCCCTTCAGGAATGGAAACGATGACCACAGAAACCTTAAGAGTCATTTATTGAAGGTGGGAATGCCACAGAAGGGAAATATCCTTTTTGTTCCTGAACTGTGCCTTGGCAGGTTTTCCAAGAAAAATGACAGGATGAATACGGGTTTGTGTGCATGTGTGTAAACTTGTAATTCACAATCTATATTAGAGAGAGATTTTAAGGAATTAGATCAATTATATAAACAAACAAACAAACAAATAGATACATAAATAAATGAGATAGGGTTGAAACCTGAAGGCAAGTCCATAGACTGAAGGGGCAGAACTGGTGTAGCTCAGATCTGAAGGTAGTCTTTGACAAAACCCTGCTTTGGGACCTCTGTCTCTCTCTCTTCTTTAATGCCCTCAATTAATTGAGTAAGGCACACTCACATTATGAAGGTTAGCTTGCCTTACCCAAAGTCCAATGTTTAAAAAATGTGGTTTGGAAGTATCGATATTATGGTACCAGTAGACTGACTACTCTGGTCTTGCCAAGTAACACATAAAATGAACCACTACAGAGGACAATCATCTGTTGGTTAGGGACAGTTCTTTGAGAATTTCTGAATAAGGCTCTCTATAGCATTTGAGTAATTATACTTAATCGTTTCATTAGTAGCTAATATCACATTTAACTAATAGACTACAAATGTGTGTGTGTGTGTGTGTGTGTGTGTGTGTGTGTGTGTGTGTGTGTGTGTGTGTNCTGTATAGGAATATATCACAATAAACTTAAGTTTTGTAGTGTGATTTTTAAGAATGTGTGTGTGTGTGTGTGTGTGTGTGTGTGTGTGTGTGTGTGTGTGTGTGTGTGTGTATACCAATTACTTTTTGTGATTCCAATTTATTTACTTGCAAATTCTTTCAGTTTTGCACTGGCTACCTGATGGAGAAAGCTAGGAGAGGGACAATTTTATAAATGTAATCAACAAAAATGGTGATTTGTGGGATCCTACCCTGGAAATGTACTAAACACCTCAGGGATGGAATTATCTCCTGTGGACCACCACTAAGTACAAAGAGGCAGTCTGTTACTAATTGGTAACCTAGTGGTCCCAGGAAGCTAATGTACCTTCTAAAGGGATTTGCTCCTATAGAGTAATTGATTTATTGGCATTCCGTGTCTGAATGTGAGGCACTTCATGCTAATCAGAATAAATGGGCTGAACTAATCTTAACTAAAGTGCCAACAACATTTTACATGCTCCCATTTTTAGATGGAAGGTCTCTAAATTAGTAATTTACAGCATATTTGGTTGCCAATGGAAGCATTTATTTGTCTGATGTGAGCTGTTATAAAGGGTGATATTTTTTCCACAGAAAGGTGATGCGATCGATGATGAAAAATCCAGTGAACAAACAGCTCATTATTAAAGGAGAACTACAGGGACATAAGAGAAGGACCGAAGGCTAAGGCAGATGTATTTGTAAGATCATGATGTATTCAATTGTCTGCTTTTTGCAGGGCTAACATGATAACACTGAAGTTTTACATCATTTGAATTAAATTATCAAATCAATTCCTCAGACGGAGACTTTCTCCAAGTCACTCAATGAGCTGTGAAGATTGCCCAGAGATTTCCATTAGAACGTGGTAGACACTACTTGCCAGCTGCTGAACTTGCACGAACACACAGTAATCCTGATATAATTTATTTCTTTTTATCTTTGATCTGCTGGGTAAGGGCTCACTCCTGGACTTGGCAGTTACATAACCTATAAAGGGCAATGGAAAAACTGAAAGCCATTGGAAATAAACCATTCTTCCCTAGTAGAGGAAGTCATTTAAACCATAGATTGATTTAAAAGATGTGCTTTCTGGTGTCTTTAGGGGCATAAAAGGAAAACTCAATCTATATTCTTTTAGCCACCCCACAAAAGATAATAGCTAATGCATTATGGCCCAAACTGACAATATATCAAAAAATAATTGCTTCCAGATTATTGACTTCAAAAATGGGGGTTGTGGTGTCACATGTGATTTCTAGTGTGGTTCACGGACTAGAAACATCACCATTATGTAGAACCTGATTATATATGCAAGTTCTCAGACCTCACCCAGAGTACACTGAGTTAAAATTTCTTCATAGAGGCAGAATTTGTATTCTAACAAGCCTACAAGCCTATGTATCCTGATGCATATATATATGTGAGAATGACAGTTTGTAGTTTGATGAACCTGGGTTGAAATTTGGTTCTGTGTACACTATCTTAGGCAAGTTATTTCTGCTCCCTATACTCTATTTTCATCTTTTTAATGGTATTTTAAGAATTAGAGGCTAGAGAGATGGCTTGATGGTAGAGTGCTTGCTGTTCTTTCATTCTCTGCACCTACACTGGGTGACTTACCATTGCTTATATATAACTCCAGCTTCAGGCGATCTGATGCTCTGTTCTGGCTTCCATGGAAACCTGCATTTATGTATACACACACACACACACACACACACACACACACACACACACATGCATACATGAAAGCATACACACATTCACACAAATATCTGTGTACAACAAAAATTAAAGCACCTAAGACTTTACAAAGAAAAATAATTTTTTTCCTCTGCTTCACTTACCAGCTTTTCCCCAGAGATAACTACTTAGAACTAATCCTTTAAAAAATATCATTCTAATGATAGCATTATTTTAAAGATTAAACATATAATTGCATTCCTTGATTTACTTGAATTATATAGACTATGCTAATGTTCCATTCTCAAGGTGGGAAATTTGGCTAGCTCAGAACACCTGATACCATTCTATTTTGTTATGTTATTATTAGCTTCACAAAAATCTAGATTTATATGATCTTATTTTGTAGCTGCAATTGTCTTTGGCTTTGCCTTCAGATTAATTCTAAAGTAATAAAGTAGCCTGTAAAGAATTCTATCTGTATAAACATTATTCACTACAGGGGTTTCTCATGGAAACTCAAGAAAATTTCATAAGGATAAAATGCCCAAGCTTCTTTCAGATTGTGTTCAACCACCATTGTTTCTTCTGTCAAGTTTTCTCATATAATATTCTCTTTGTGCTAAAATAAGTTTTGCAAGGCATTTTGTACATACATATGCAAATTATCAGCATTTTTGCATGTCTAAAAATGTATTTTATTCTTACACTTGTAGTATGGTTAAGCATAAATTATGAGTTCCTAATCACTTGCTCTCAGAGTTTTAAAAGCATCATTTCACTTCTTTTCACAGTTCCTTTCTCTTTCATTCTTGCAGTTCTTGAGCTCTAGTAATTCCCCTTTTCTATTACTGTTTCTGCCACTCACTTCTGCTCCATGAGCTAAATGCTGTTTTAATTGTATATATCCACCCAGAATTAGTTTGTTAATACACTAACATACAGGCACACACACACACACACACACACACACACACACACACACACACACACCACAATAAATAAATACAAATATATGGAGGATAAATTTTCCAGTATCAGGCTGTTGGTTCATCAGACATGCATATTTGTAATTTAGGTAAATATTGCCAGGATATTACTATGAAGGCTGATCATTTCATGTTGTTAACAGTAACATGTGAAAGAGTATTTTTATTTTTATCCATGCAACTGATATGGACAACAATAATGACTGTGAAACAATGAGAATGTACTTATTCCATTGACTTATACACTTGAAATGGTAAAAAAAAATGGTAAATTTAATATTCTACATATATAGAATAAAAGTGGCCAAGAATTATTTATGGAGGATAATTTCATTAAATGACTTTGAAGCATTTATTTAAGTGATATTATGGCATTCTTTCTTCTTTCTTTTAGCAGGAGTCATCATGACACCTTGGAGAAATGCATAGGTTCTTAGCCTTGCCTAAGTTCAGATCTTAATTCAGTCACACTTTTGCAATGCTGTCTTGGGGCAGTCACTTAAGCTCCTTGTTCTTTTGTTTTCTTCTCTGTAAATTATAACAATAGAGTTTATGTACTAGAGTTTAATTATATATCAAAAATGGATATATGTATGGCACCAATAACTAGCACATTGAAAGTTCTGCATTAGTTACTATGGTAGATTATTTTCATAGATTTTCTATATCCCAAGGATAAGAGCACAATGAGGGCAATAGAATTGCCCTGCTCAATTCCATATCACTATTTGATTTATATTTTTCATACTATAAATATATCTAGCTTTTCTTTTTTGATTTTTTTATTATTATTTTATTTACATTTCAAATGCTATCCAGAAAGTTCCCTATACCCCCCAATCCCTGCTCCCCTACCCACCCACTCCCACTTCTTGGCCCTGGCCTTCCCCTGTGCTGGGTCATATAAAGTTTGCAAGACCAAGGGGCCTCTCTTCCCAG
>NC_034613.1:137042645-137073344 GCF_900095145.1 Mus pahari | reverse complement strand
GGGGTGTTGGATTTTGTCAAATGCTTTCTCAGCATGTAACAAGATGATCATGTGGTTTTTGTCTTTGAGTTTGTTTATGTAGTGGATTACCTTGATGGATATCCTTATATTAAACCACCCCTGTATCCCTGGGAGGAAGCCTACTTGGTCATGATGGATCATCATTTTGATGTGTTCTTGGATTAGGTTTGCGAGGATTTTATTGAGTATTTTTGCATCGATATTCATAAGGGAATTTGGTCTGAAGTTCCTTTTCTATGTTGGATCTTTGCGTGGTTTAGGTATCAGAGTAATTGTGGCTTCATAGAATGAATTGGGTAGAGTACCTTCTGTTTCTATGTTATGGAGTAACAGGCAAACACCCCTCCTTGGGCAGGAAAGGCACCAGATTACTGGAGCCAGAAACAGGATCTTTCCCAGAAGCTGTGTTGCTTCTCCAGGACGCCCTCTCCCTGGCAGTGCACTGGAGCAAAGATCTAGCTTTTCTTTTTATAATTTTATTGGACTTTGATATTAATGTTGGCTTAGTTTATAAAAGAATATGTGAAGTTTATTTATTTTTCTATCCACTGAGGTATTTATATAGGATTGGATTTATTTGTTCTTTATTCCTATTCTTCCATGCTAAGAACAACTGAGCCTAGTGCTTAGTTGACAGTTTTCTCCATTTCTTTATTTAGATTCTCTGTAGTTTCTGGTGCCAGTTTCAGGTGAATGCTATTTTCTTTGAAAATCATTCCTGACATTCCATTTTTCACATGTACTGCTGGGCTTTGGCCAGGTAGCCTTGTCTTTGGGAAATGTTCTTTCACGTTGACCAAATGAAGGGGGATTGGCTTGGGCAGTGAAAGGATTTAGTTGCTTTCCCCTGGAGGGCAATTCTTTGGCTGGCTTTATAGTCTCTATGTCTTTTTGGGCAATAAGACATTGGATTTTCTTTTAGGCCATTGGATACAAACAAGTGTCCAGGAAATACGGAGAGTTCTTTCTTGAAAATTCTGTTCTCAGTCCTTTCTGGGCACTAGCATCCTGGTGTTCAGTCTATGTGTTACCTACACACTAATAGGATACTGGCTCATCTTTAGCACTTCCAAATACAGCACCATTGCTGGTTACTTGTTCCAGTACCATCATTATTCCTATCACTGGGGTTTTGATCACTGAAGTTTTGGACAAAAGATATACTTGCTCAGTTTTCCCCATTTGTCTAATTCTTGGTGATTTCAATGGTCTAGCATTTCTTCCATTTTGGGGTCACTCTTTGTCTTAGTCAGGGTTTTTATTCCTGCACAAAACATCATGACCAAGATGCAAGTTGGAGAAGAATGAGTTTATTCAGCTTACACTTCCACATTGCTGTTCAGCACCAAAGGAAGTCAGGACTGGAACTCAAGCAGGTCAGGAAGCAGGAGCTGATGCAGAGGCCATGGAGGGATGTTCCTTACTGGCTTGCTTCCTCTGCCGTGCTCAGCTTGCTTTCTTATAGAACACAAGACTACCAGCCCAGGGATGGCAACACCCAGAATAGGCCCTCCCCCATTGATCACTAATTGAGAAAATGCCTTACAGCTGAATCTCATGTAGGCATTTCCTCAACTGAAGCTCCTTTCTCTGTGATAACTCTAGTTTGTGTCAAGTTGACACAAAAAACCAGTCAGTACAATTGACCTCTTGTCAACTTGACATAGGAACACATCACTACTAAGCCATAACCTTTCCTTACTTATTCATTCCCAAGACCTAAATAACTTTAAAAGTCCCACAGTCTTTACAAATTCTTTTTTTTTTTTTTTTTAGATTTGATTTATTTTCTTTGAGTACACTGTAGCTGTCTTCAGACACTCCAGAAGAGGGCATTGGATCCCATTACAGATTTTTTTTTTTTTTTTTTTAGATTTGATTTATTTTCTTTGAGTACACTGTAGCTGTCTTCAGACACTCCAGAAGAGGGCATTGGATCCCATTACAGATGGTTTTGAACCACCATGTGCTTGCTGGGAATTGAACTCAGGACCTTTGGAAGAGCAGTCAGTGCTCTTAACCACTGAGCCATCTCTCCAGCCCCCTCTTTACAAATTCTTACTTATTTCAATCCATTTAAAATATCCAGTCTCTTTGCTATTGGTTCCAAGTCAGTTTTGACTTAGAATTCTCAGGCTTTTCATCATGGAGGAGCCTTCTCAGTGAAATGTGAATATTCAATCCTTTGGAGACCATTTCATTGTTATAACATGAACACATTCATCAGCTCTCAATATTCTTGCTGATATCGTGGGTATCTCTAGCTCTAACATTCTCTGCCACAACACATCACATATTTCCTTATGAAAGTTCAGTCCCTTACATTCCTGTAGGTTATCATTGCATTGGACCCTAATGATCTCATTTTTCAGTGTTAAAGGCAGTGTAGAGCTTTGTCATATCACAGTTTACTGGACACATAAGGTGTAGTGAGAAGACCACCCAGACCCCGTCTGGTAATTGGAACAGTGTCCATTTCACTTCCTAGTTGTCTTTTTAATATATAACTAGGTTACACAAGGAGCTGGAAGAAGTTACCTGGATACATTGAATTTATTTTGCTGCTTTCCACTCTAAAAAGGTAGGTACCACCCTTAACTCAGGCTCTGCAGTACTTTGATGGTAGGGGTAGAAAACATCAGTAAATATTCTCTTCTCCAGGGCCATGTGGGGCTTTAGTTTACACAGTGGTTTTCAACCATAGCAGCACAATAGAGTCAACTCAAAGTTATAAAAACTTCTTGGTGTTTAAATATCATATCACACCCTGGTGTATGCTGTCTGTTTGGTGGTCTGAATCTCTGGGACTTGGATGCTAGGGACAAGCTGTTTTTTGATGTTGTTGTTTGTTTGTTTGTTTATCTTGTTTTTTAAGCTCTCTTGTGATTCTGTTGTACAGTGGAGCTTAAGAATTACTGCTCCGACTCCCTTGGGCCTGTCAAATTTAGTATGACGTCAACATGCTACAGGAAGGTATTAACTGATGAGTAATAGGTAGAGAAAAATCAATTTGCAAATCTCCTGCAGAACATTGCTTAGTAACCCCCCCCCCAAGGACTACGGGATCGGAAATGAGGTCTCTTCATGATGCCTCCTAGTTGGAGGGCAATCTGGCAGCTGTACAAACCTTCATCTTAGATAAGGTCATTTAGAGTGCAAGTGAATTAGCAGTAATCTTGGAAAAAATAATCTTTTATTCTAACACATCATTTTCTGATCTTCTTGACACTTGTTCACTTCATATTATTTCAGCTGCTCTAACCTCATTTCTTATTTTCCCTGGCTTACTCAAGGCCTCTTCTCTTTAATCAGTGAACAGAAACCTGGTCACAGTGCTAGCCCTGGATGGCCTGGTTCTGAGCCCTGACTTAGGCTGTCCTTCTAGTATCATCTGCCAATCAAAGCAAACCAGACTTCCTAAGTCTTGAGAAAACTTCCATGTAGGCCTAATGTCATCATTCCAAGTGTCCTTACTAAGTTTAGCAGTCAACATGGTCCGTCAGCTGGGAGGGTGGGGTCAGATTGCCTTGGTTAAATCTCTGCCTTCCTTTCTTCCCATTCCTTCCTTTGGGCCTCACACTTGAACCACAGAGCAGTTTACCTCGCTTGGCTTTCCCCCTGGTCCTTTATGCAGCTCCTTTGCCTGGAAAACTCCAACAGATTCGCTCAAGCATCACTACTTCATTCTGACAGTCTTAGAGCATTCTCCACTTCCCTGGCTTAGAAAAGACACTGAACCAAGTTTGACAATTGTGTTTACTACATTGTTTTGTAACAATTTCTCATGTATCTGGCTTTCTTCACCTAGTAAGTTATCCACAGAATCATGTCTCATTCATTTTTTGCTTCCAAGGTGCCCAAAGGCAGGTACCCAATAAACTTGAGTTAATTACTAAAAGTATGAAAAAAATCTTTTAATTTAATTTTATTTGTAATTCATTTTTTACACTCTATATTTCATTCCCCGCCCTTCCCCATCTACCCTCTGAAGGCTCCACATCCCACACCTCCTCCCCACCTCACCCAGTCTCCACGTGGATGCCCCCACCCTCCACCCCACCTGACTGCTAAACTCCCTGGGGCTTCCAGTCTCTTGAGAGTTAGGTGCATCATCTCTGAATGAACACAGACCTGGAAATCCTCTACTGTATGTGTGTTGAGGGTCTCATATCAGACCCTGGTGTATGCTGTCTGTTTGGTGGTCAAGTGTTTGAGAGCTCTCAGGCGTCCAGATTAATTGATACTGCTGGTCCTCCTACAGGATCACCCTTCTCCTCAGCTTCTCTCAGCTTTCCCTGATTCAACAACAGGGGTCAGCTGCTTCTGTGCATTGTTGGGTTCAAATAACTGCATTTGACTCTTTCAGCTGCTTGTTGGGTCTTTCAGAGGGCATTCATGATAGGTCCCTTTTTGTGAGCTTCCCATAGCCTTAGTAAGTGTCAGGCCTTGGGGCCTCTCCTTGAGCTGGATCCCACTTTGGGCCTGTCTCTGAACCATCTTTTCCTCAGGTTCCTCTCCATTTCTATCCCTGTAATTCTTTCAGACAGAAACAATTATGAGTCAGAAGTATGACTGTGGGATGGCCAGCCCATCTCTCATTTGATGTCCTGTCTTCCTGCTAGAGGTGAGCTCTATAAGTTCCCTCTCCCTACTGTCAGGCATTTCATCTCAGGTCCCTCCCTGTGAGTCCTGGGAGTCTCTCACCTCCCAGGTCTCTGGTGCATTCTAGAGGGTTCGCCCTACAACCTCCTATTTCCTGAGGTTGCCTGTTTCCATTCTTTCTGCTGGCCCTCAGGGCTTTAGTCCTTTTTCCTTACCCAATATCAGATCAATTCCCCTTCTCCCATCCACTCTCCCCACCCTCCCTCTCTTCCTCCCCACTTGTGATTGCTTTCATCTCTCTTCCAAGTGGGACTGAGGCATCCTGACTTGGGCCCTTCAGCTTGTTAAGCCTTTTGAATTCTGTAATTACATCTATCCATTGTTTTCCAATTCAGTTTCCTAGGAAGTCATTTTTCTTGGATCTTACTAAGAAGATTTTAGTTGTTGTTATGAAACAGATTTGTCTTTGTCTTATTAATAACAATATCATAGTACTATATTTCTTTCTAGGTTTGAGTATGAGCAGGCTTCTTGAAACAAAGAACAAAGCTATCCTGATAGCAACATTCCTACTTGTCTGGTACAGAGAGACGGTATATGCAATAAATGTAGAGAGCTAATACATTCTGTATCGGATTTCAAACCATAGCCAAGAAAGGGAGGCCAAGAAAATGGTATCTTAGGTTGTATTCCTCAGCAGCAGCGCCTCAGAAAAAGATCCATCTCAAAACAAAATAGTAGGAATTGATTCTAGGAAAATACACTTAGGAAGAGGAGAATGATAAGTCCTAGAATCAGGGAAAGTTCTGAAAAACATTACAGGTATACTTCAGTTTCAATCATTGGTCTAGTGAAGTAGAATATTTTTTTTGCCCCACCAGCAGTCATAGATTAGAGGCTCTGGAAAACACAGCACCTGGAAATTCTCAGGCACATCTGTCTTTCTATGCCCAAAGGCAAAGCAGGTTCTGACAGGCAGGGCCAGTTAATAAAGAAGGACACTGTGGTGGGTTAAATATGTTTGGCTTCCATGGACTCATGAGTTTGAATGCTTGGCTCATGAGGAGTGGCACTATTAGGAGGTGTGACTTTGTTAGAGTAGGTGTGCCACTGTAGGAGTGGGATTTGAGGTCTCAGGATGCTCAAACTCTGCCCAGTCTGGAATCCAATCTCCTTCTGTTGCCTTTGGATCAAGATGGAGAACTCTTAGCTCCTTTTCCAACAATATGTCTGCCTGCATGCTGCCATGCTTCCTGCCACGATGATAATGGACTAAACCTCTGATACTGTAGGCCAGCTCCAATGAAATGTTTTCTTTTATAAGAGTTTCCCTGGCCATAGTGTCTCTTCACAGCAATGAAACCTTAACTAAGACAGGTACATAGGTAATTTCTTGTTGAGATGGAAAAGATAGCCACCAGGGTAACTGAGAATAAATGTGGCATGGGCACTTCACTGTTGAGACATGCTTGAATCACTATCAGTTCAGAAGTAGTTATTCCTGCCAGGTCTTTAGTTCCTTTGAACCACCAACAATCCATCACATAGTGCTGTAAAACTAAATGTTCCCAACTCAACAGTGAAGCAGGGAAAGTAGAGATGGGGCAGAAGTTCAGTCAACCATTCTAAATGTGAGAAGTTGCCACATTCTCCTCAGTTATGAAACCAGTACCCATTATATGCAATCATGGAGTCAACAACGTTCCCAAGATAATTAAACTTCAGTTTTCAAATATTTTGAGCTCATTTATTGACGGAGTTGGTGTAGGACTGTGCGGAAGCTGACCTATTGGTGTTGCTTTGCTCTTCCCACCATGTGGGCTCCTAGAATTGAGCTCAGATTGCCAGGGTCAATAGGATGTTTCCATAGTTACTGAACCATATCACATGTGAGTCCTTCTTTTCCACTGGAGTAACACCCTTGACTTAGAAGCACGGAGACCATGTGGCATAAATAATTTCTTTTATGAGACTTGAAGAGGTAGCTTGTTGGTAAAGTGCTTGCTGTATAAGTATGAGGACCTGACTTTGGATTTCTAGCACCCCAATAAAATACTGGACATGAGAAATAATGCATATCTGTAATCCTAGTGCCAAGTTAGAGAAAGGCAGGTTCTTGGAACTAATTGAAAAGCTAGCCTAACTGTATTGATGAGCTCAGGTTTAGTGAGAGACACTGTCCAAAAATGAAGGTGGAGCACAGCTGAGGAAGAAATCAGACATTGATCTCTGACCTCCACGTGTGCATACATGTGTGCATATATGTACTCCATACATAAACAGACACATACAGTAAGCAGCTCTTAGGAATATGGAAATCTATTTCCTTCACTTGGTACAGTAAATTTCCCTTTCTAAAATATAAATCATTTGGCCATCATGCTTGAGGGCTGGAGTTGAGAAAGTACAGAGTCCAAACAAGGCTGCTATCATCTCTTCTCTTTATTTACTGTCACAGGGAGACTTGATAGTCTTGTTTTCCAGAAAAGAGACTCTATGAAAGGGTGTTCACAGGGAACCATTAATATGTGAAGTTCAAGATCACTGTGGACCATTTGCTACTCTGGCCTCTGCCAGAATTGGTGAAAAAGGGTTATTAAAGTTATCAAATTGTGTTTTGGGGCCCCATGCTACCCATTTGCAAGGCCTTGCAGACAGAAAAGACACAGAAGAAACCATGGGTTTGTCTTCTTTAGCACAGGCAAAGGGCTGTGTTTTGGAGGCTCATGGGGATTGATTGGGCTCCAGGCTATTTTCGTAGGAGCTACTTTTCTTTCTGTCTCTGATACAAGAGAATAAATTGTACACCCTGGCTATTACCTTTAGAGGCTCTGCCTGGGTTAATAGTTGTTCATTATTCTGAACAATTCGGACTGAGGGAAGGAAGAAGACCATCTGCCACACATCATTCCTAGTCTTTGAAAATTTCCCAACTTTTAAGTGCACTCACTGGTTTCTGTCTGTTTCCTACTAACATTTACCAAAGTGAGTTAGAACAGATTGTACATAGAGGTGACCAACATGACCTATTGCCCCAGAGACCCTACACAGAAACACTGACCTATGCAAAGAACAGAAGGGCAATGAAGTCATTAGAAATAAAAAGGCAGACCATGACTCATAGATTTGAGAAGAGGAGCCTAAATATTTGTCTGTGGAGTTTTCTGAATTGTCTCAGTCAACTGGATCACTATTTCCTATACAAAGTTGCATTTTTTTTTTAGATTTTTTTCTTTCTCTTCAGGTTAGGGTTTGCCATTGGGATGCATTCCTGTCAATTCTTTAATTCTTGGGATCTTTTAGACTTTGGAAATAGCAGCTTTGTGACATGAAGTAAGTTAACTTTCTGTGAGCTTTCACTACGGTGTCAAGAATAATGGCTTCTGGGTCCCTATGTCCATTTTGATACAGCTAGTAAACTTCACAAGCCTTCTATCTACTGACTACAATCCCTTCCACATCCTCATTCTACAACTCTTTCTATATTCTCATGAATTCTGATTTTGATGTTATATTTCTTAATTATCTAAGTGTATGTAGTGTGCACAAGGATTCTGAGAGGAAAACATCACACATGTCCTTTCTATGTACTATTGTGTGTGTGTGTGTGCACATGTGTGTATGCAGGTGCAAGCATGTACAGAGACCAGAGGAGGACATTGGGTTTCCTGCTCTGTTACTCCACTTTATACCCTTTCAATTGACAGATCCTCTTATTGAATCTAGAGCTAGGTTGACAACCATCATATTTGCATGTATGTAGGTTCCCATGTATATTGATGTGTTTGGAAACAGAGTTCATATCTGGCTTCTTTCTTTATTGCATTCCACTTTATTTGTTGAGTCAGATGGTCTTATGCTGAACCCAGAGATTGCCAATGCTGGCTAAACTATCAAGCCAACTTGCCCTAGGAATCCCTTGTCTCTACTGACATGGTGGGATTACAGTTAGCTAGCACTCTTCCCAGATTTTATGTGGGTTCTAATGTTGGGTATCCACATTCCTGTCTACATGCTTTCATGACAAGTGCTTTAATCACCAAGACAGCTCTCTAGTCTGTTAAATTTCTTATAGTTTTCAATGAATTCAATGCTTCCATTTTACTAACTAAACCTAGGTTGGCACTGGAGTTTTCTTTTTCTTTTTCTTTTTCTTTCCATCTATTGGATTTCTAGGGTGACTGTGGGGGCCCAGTGAGATGGTTCAGTGGATAAGAGTCATTTGAGTGCAATATTGACAGCCTGAGTTTGCTCCCCCATCCCATGGTGGAAGGATAAAAGTGAAAGTTGTCCTCTGACCTTCACATGCTTGCTGTGGCACGTGATTGCACAACTCACAGGCCAACCCCCCTCTCTGTCTATTTTTTCTGCCTCTGTTTCTCTCTCTCTCTCTCTCTCTCTCTCTCTCTCTCTCTCTCTCTCTCTCACACACACACACACACACACACACACACACACTTAGAATGATACGTGTGGAATCCACATATGAGGAATGACAGGAAAGGAGCATTAACTCAGGAAAGGAATTCACATGGCATTCCCTTTATGTGAACCATAACCTTAAAGAGATTGTCAACCAAAGATGGTATGACAGTACAGTCACCAACTAGGGCAAGGATGGTTTCCCTGACATCATCCAATTCACCCTAAGAAGGAGGGTGAGTTGAGTTCTAACTCAGTGTTAGATCTGGAGTTGGAAGTGCAGAAGAAAGAATGGGATTTGATAGACACAAAGGTTTCCACAAATAGTTGTGTTTACCTAAAGCATGGGCTGAAATAAAGGGGTTTACTTTCTAGAAACACAAAAGACCCTTGGGAATATGTTATGGACCTATCCTGCTAGATAGATGTTAGATGTATATGTGATCAACTTGTTTCTGGAGTCAGTGAAGTAAAAGTGATATCTTTCTAGAGACTACCACAGACCCCCAGCAGAGAGTTGGTCAATATACTTTATATTTCCAAATTGTCTTTTTACTTTACAGGGATACTATATTTGATGAATCCCTCCAGTTCAGTGTTTCTTTGTCTGCTTACCTCTTAACTTCTACATGAAGACAAACAGAGTAAGCTGTAATATGACTCTAGTCAAACACTTTCCAGTTCTTTCCAGGCTCCTGCTATGCCTCACAGACAAGCTTCTTTTCTCCTCCACAAACTTACTTTCTGCTTCCATTGAGAACTGACTGTACTTTTAATTAAGAATGTTTTTCCTTGATGCAGTACAAGAGGTCTGACCCCCCTTGCCTGTCCTAAGCCTTTTGTACTTTCTCTTTGTCTCATCATTTCCTTAATAGAAAGAACATGGGTTTGGATTCCTGCAAGTATGCACTAGCATCCCAGGGGGCCCACATTGGACACAGCTTCCTAACCTCTCTAAGTCTCACTTTACTTATTTGTGAAAACAGAAAGGGGTGTTACAAATGTGAAACAAAGCAGGATAGGTCAATGGCCATTTTCTTTTCTTACCTGGAATTTTAAAAAGTAGCTTTGAACTTGATCTGAATGAAGAGGGGCTCTCCTTTCTTCAGGAGTTATTGCTAGCTGCTTTTATCTTGTTATTTCCCTTCTCTCAGTGGCTATTGCCAGAGCTCAGATCTTTTTCCCCACTGGGGCTCATATTACCACTTCTCTGACATTAATCCTAGCTGCACCACTGAGCTGGCTTGATTCCCTGGTCCAGTCTTGCTAACAGGATTACTTTAGGCATTTCCTAATCTTGATGTGCGATCAGTACTTCTAGACACAAGCAGTGATAACCCTTGAAATGAGACAGGAACTACACAAGTAGCACTTCATGTCTTGTAGAAGGAGAAAGAACATGTTTGTATTCTATTGCCGGCTAGGCCATGATGCTTCTAATTGGCCCTCCTGAGTGTTCTCTCAAGCTAATGTTCTCCAGAGTACTGCAGAATTACAGTCTAATTTAATTTCCCCTCTGATCGGTTTACAGATCTTTATAAATGCAGTCTGGACGGATCAATGTTAGTAGCCGCTGGTGTTTTGAAGCTAGATGGATACAGAAAACAAACTGGAGCTTTCCTTTGCAGGCATGGCTGAGCTTTTCCAAGCGCCTCTCAGAGGCCGCTGAAGCTGGAAATGAACCATGCTTCTTTGCTGTTTGTATTAGTCAGGGGTCTCCAGAGAGACCACAAGCAATAAGTGATTGATTTGTTGGTGATAAGGCATTGACTCAGGTGATTATGGAAACTGGAATTTCTCAAGATCAATAGTCAGAAAGAAAGCAATCTAAGCAACCAATGGAATAGTGTACAGTACCCAAAGATGTTCCTCTGGAGGTCTAAGGAGAGCTGATTTTTTTTTTTTTCAGTTGGAGCCCAATGGCTGAAAAAGTGTCTCATGTCCCAGCTCAGATTGTAAGGGAGGAGGGGCACTCTACTACTCCAAACTTCTGTTCCCGTCAACAAATGATTGACTTCCACCACACTGGAAGAACAACTTGCTTAGCAAATCACTGATTGAAACAGTTGCTTCATGCAGAAATTCTCCTTAGACATTCCCAGAATCTTATTTGAAGAAATGCCTAGACTCTTTGTGGCCCACTTTTGATGCAAAATTAACTATTACATTGCCCCACATATATCTGAGTACATGCACTCCCTTAGGGGAACTTTGGTCCCATAAGAGAAAGCATTTCCTTTAAGTCGGGGGCAGTTAAAAATATGCCTGAGTTTTAAAGTTTTTTTTTTTTAAATGTATACTTTGAGAATTCCACGCACATATACAATGCATTTTGACCATGTCAACCTCCAATATACTTTGTAACTGCTCCCAAATCCCCCCATCATGTTCCCCACACCCAACTTTACATTCTTTTGGCTGTCTTTTAACCCACTGAGTCCAATTAGGAGTCCCCATAAGTGCATGGGTGTAGGGCCATTTGCTGGAGCATGGCAATCTATTAGAGGTCACATTTTCTTTGTTTTTGTTTTTGTCTTTTATGAAAACTGGTACGCCCTCCTCCACTAGTCATCAACTGCCAATAGCTCCTCACTCCTAGCCGAGAAACCGGTTTTAAATGTTCTCTTCTAATTAGAGTTGAGCCAGCAACATCACTTGTGTTAGCAGTGATGACTAATGCTTGCCAATACATAGGCAGCTTTGACTCCCCATCAGTCAATGCTGTTTTTCTGTTTTCATGTCGACTGCAGTGACTTCATATTGGAGATGATTAGGAGCCAATTTATTCCCTTCAGAAATATAATCATCAGTGTTTACTTAGAGATAATTTCTGTTAGAGTAGAGACAGTTGGAATTGGGAAACTTGATAGATTATGCTGATAGCCCAGTTCTTCATTCTTTCTATATCCATGTGCTTTGCTCTGCATCTTTGCCATTCTTCCGATTAAAACAACAGGATCTGTTATCTACCCTTTGAACCTCAGCTTGGCAGTATGACTTATTTTGGCCGGGATAATGGATTAGTTCTGAGCTTGAGGAGCCTTCTCGTATTTCTTCTAGCTCTCTTTTATTTCTGCTAATCACTGATGAAGGATATATCTAAGGCATCACATTGGCCCCAGGAAGTAGAATGGAGATATGTGGACCATGGCTGCACATTCCAGAGTTTAATCTATTGTACCATAGTGCAGACTTCAGATGACCTCCACCCATGCCAGCCAACATGTATTTGTGTGAACAAGCACAGCTGTGATGGTTAATCTTGCCAACTTAATTGTATCTGGGACCAATTAAGGGAAACATACCTCTTGGTTATTTTTGCAAAATAAGGGTATTTCCTGCAAAGATTAATTGAGATAGAACGATCTTCTTCCATAATGCACAGAACCTTCCAATGGCAGCCCAGATATAAAGCAGTCTGAGGGAAAAGTAGAACTACTTTTTAATCTACTTGCCCTCTCCTCTATCAATTCTGTTCTTGCAAATGGTGTTGCCATCTTTTTGGGACTGCTGAGACATCCACACATGAGGACTGAGTAGCTACCAGATTCTCAGCCTCTCCAGCATGTCCCTAGCCATTGTTGGACTACTCAGTCTGTATCATGTAGCCCAATTTAATAAATCCCCGCTGTGTTATTAATACACTTATTCTACCAGTTCTATTCATCAAGAGAACTACAACTTATTCAGAGTGTGGTACCAGAAGTGGGGTCATTTCTCTGATATGCCTGATCATGTGTGGTTCTTAGATCTTTAGAATTGGTTTGCGTGGAGAATATGGGAGAGTTTAAGAATTTTAAGTTAGAAAAGTGTTAGCATGCTAGAAGTAGAGCTTAATGGGCTATCTGGGAGAACTTTGTAAGACCAGCAGGCCAAGAGGAGTATGACCATAAAGGACTGGCTTATAAGGTTTCAAAAGGGAACTGGAAATAGTCTAGAAGCCATTTTTACTACATTCTGGCAAACAGTCTGCCTGCATCTGCCTATGCTCTGAGGATTTTCATGAGGCTGGACTAGGAAGCGATGGGATAATTTCTTTGGTAGATGAAATTTCAAGACAACATAGCATTCAGACCAGGTAACAAAACATCTATAAATCTTAAAGAGGAAGCCCTTTGTTTTCACTAGGTCAATAATAAGTGTACCCTGCAGGCAAGGCCCCAACCACCAAAGGTTCTAACTTCTCAAAATACAAATTGATTTGAAAAGAGAAAACCTGAACTGAGAACACTATTGAAAGGGTTCCCTCATGGACAGAAGCTGCTGACTCCTGTGGTTGAATTAGGGAAAAGCTTGGCGAAGATGAAGAGGAGGGCCAACCTATAGGAGGACCAGCAGTCTCAGTTAACCTGGACCCCTGAAATCTCTCAGATATTGGACCACCAACCAGGCTGCATACACCAGCTGATATGAGGCCCCCAACACAGAGGACTGCAGGGTCTGGGTTCAGTCAGAGAAGATGCACCCAACCCTCAAGGGACTAGAGACCCCAGGGAGTTTAGAGGTCTAATGGGATGGGGGTGGGAGAGTAGGGAGTGAGAAGGTATGGAACATGGAACAGTCAGATGGTGGGGACTGGGAGGGGAATAAAATCTGGAAATAAATAAATAATTTTAAAACAACAGCAACAGCCTGGGAAAGTTATTTTGCAGATTCAAACACCAAGGCATACAAAAGCTACTATAACCATGGTCCAACAGGGCCAGACTATATCTCGGGTTGACAAGAGAACTTGGCAGCAGCATTCACATGACCCTGACATTAGATTGAGCTGGGGTGAAGGGATGCATGGAGTCTTGTTCCATACTTTCAGAGAACTTCTGTGTCTAGTAAATGTGTATTGGAGTCTGATTCTTTGTAAGGAGATCTTGAGAAACTATATAACGAAGATGGGAAGATGATGCTTAAATTGCAATAGACACCCGAGGAGATTGGAAATGCCATAACCTTAGAACATTTGTTTAGGGATGCTACAGGCACAGAGTGAGCCAGCCCAAGAGACAGGTTATGTGTGCTGTAGGCAGCAGAGTTGGAAGAGTGGAATGACTCAAGATCTTTGGAGCACAGATAATTTCTATGATGAGCCCCAAATGCCCAATATGAAGCTATAGGATGTTGGTTTGCCTGACTGAGTTTCAAGTCTTGTTTTGGTCTCATCACTCCTAGCAATGACCCCATTCCTCCCTTTTGAAATAGAAATTGTCATTCTGTGCCATTGTATATTAGAAACAAGTAACTCTTGATTTTTGTTCATTTGTTTGTTTTTTATGATTTCATAGTTAAGAAATAGCCTTGAGTCTCAGATAAAAATTGGAGTTTACACTTACAATCATTGTTGAAATTCTTAAGTACTATGGAGTCTTTTGAAGTTGGATGGAATGTCTTTAGTATTGTGAGATGGCCATGAGTCTATGGGGAGAAGAGGTGGAAGGGTACAGCTTAAAAGTTTGGGTGTCAAGTTTACAAATAAATGGTAGTCTTGTGGTGGTTAGTATTGATCGTTAATTTGACAGGATCCAGGATCACCTTGGAGACAAATCAAATCTGTGTGTCTTATTCTAGATTGGGCTAATTGAAGTTGGTCACACTGATTGTGGGGGTACTATGTCATGGACACAGTATGTTCTTGACTTCATAAAAATGAGAAAATGAGCTGAGCAGGAACATTCATTGCCCCCTGAGGTGGAGACAATATAACAAGCTGCTTCAAGCTACTGATTCCTGGAGTTTCTCACCATTATTATTGCACCCTTCAACTGTGAACCAAAACCAACCTGTCCTTCCTTAAGTTACTACTTGTGAGATACTTGGTCACAACATTCTTCATATATATGTATTGGGTGTGTTTGAGTTCCTAAATGATTTAGGCTACTAAGATTTCATGAATGGGGGATAAAAAGAGAGTTCATAGAAGCATCATCTCTGAATTTTACTTCTTTTAATAACTCTCTTATTGTGGGGTTGGTAAAAGGATGGTGCTAAGGGACTTTGTAGTGAGACACTCCAAGAAAATCTAACTAGCATAAATTTTGTTCTGGGTTCGCTTTTGATTCACATGGTAGGTTCAGCGTGACACTATCAATGTACTTTCTTAAGTTAATGCACATCAGCCTAAATGCTCACTTCTGCAACACTTCAGGGATTCTTGACAGGGATTCAGTTTCTATTCCAATACGAACAGCACTCTTGTTCACCAGCCCCAAACAGGTTCATTTAGAAGATAAGCTCTGTAGTAGTTCCTTTTTCTTTCCTGTTTCAGTGCTGCCCTTCAATGGAAATGGAAAACTTCTGCCTTTATTAACAAAAACCCCATTTTCTTTGCCTTTGCCTTTGCCTCTGCATCAGAGTACACCATGCCCAAGTGAGGCAATAGAAGGTATAATACACTTCTATGTCCCCTAGTCACTGGAAACATTGAAAAGGAGCCAACAAAACACAACTTCTCAAATAATCTACAACCAAGCATTTGTTTTCTTAGCTACAATTCCGAGTTAATTTCTCGTGAAATACCAAAGCATTGATTTCCCATTAGAACTATAAGCTAAAAGCCACAAATTGATTCTTTGTGTGTTTCTCTTGGAGATGCTAAGGGTGGGGCTACCATGACTTTGTAATTATAATACGTGTGCTCCACTGCAAATGGAAGGATATCTTATTGTATGTGAAGTAGAAATAATGAACATATAAATGTTCATGCCATTGAGAAATGTACATGCTTACCTACCAGAGTAGTTGTAGAAGGTGAAGCTCAGTCAGGGTGTTTCTGTTTGCCTAGCACCATATGGCTTTCGGGAGCATTTAACAGCTTTGCTTCTCGCTCCTGGTGCTCAAAGCTTTTCCCACCTTTTACTCATGAGATAACAGGGATTGAAATGGACAAGAAGCTCTTGGTTAGTGTTGGTATGGAGATTTGAAATTTATATGTCCGTGTCTTGGGTTCAAAACATCACAGCTATCATTATGTAATTTAGGCATAGATCCATCTGGTATATTTGTGACTATATGCTTATGTTACTGAGGTATGTGCCAAGATGCTTTCTAATCTTTATTGATTCAGTATATGTTCAAAGACTTACTGAGTGGAATATTGCTATTGTTATCACCTTTCACTATAAGTCTTACTTATCACCTCTATTCAATTGAATAGATGCCACTGGGGAAAGAGAATGGTTATGCAAGCTTTTTACATCTGGCTTCTTAAGCCAATCTATGAGCTAATGGTTCTTTAATGTATTAGTTTCTTAGGCTACCATAACAAAGGACTACAAACTGAGTAGATCCAAAACCAGAAGCTCACTGCTTCACAGTTCTGGATACCAGAAATCCAAAATGAAGGATTGACATAAGCATGCTTTTTCTAAAGGTGCTAAGAACAGATCTGTTCCAGTGGTTCCTCCTAAGTCCTGGCATTTTCTTGCCTTGGGACATTATAACTTTGATATTTAGATGTTACTCTTTTGTTTGTGGCTTGCAGAGTGTTCTTTATTTTTTTTATATAATGACAAAAGTCATGCTATATTAGAAGACCATATTGTTTAAGTATAACTCATCTTTTAAAAAAATGTATTTCCAAATAAGGTCACATTTTGAGGTACAGGGGTTAAAACTTCAACTTATAAATTTGGAGGGAATGACTTGCTTTAGCCCACAAGAGATTTCATATCATTAGGCTACTGTGAAGGTTAAAGAAAATGATGTGTGAAAAAAAATCTACTTTTAAAATTTTGTTAGAATTTTAAAGAATCGATTTCATAGGTTAATCTATATAGTAGTGGGTTTCATTTCTATTTCTATGCTTATGTATCAGTACACTCAAAATCATATAGGAATATCACAGAATGCCATACTTTGACAAGGTTTCTCTTACGATGATTGAGAATTTGAATTCTGTTGACTGGAAATATCAGGAGAAAAACATCAGCCATTTTAAGAAAAATGAGCACTCCCCAATCTTAGCTGCACATACTTTCTACTGTCCCAAGTAATTGTGAATCCTCAAAGACTGTCTAGGGGCAGTTCTGTATAAGACATTACTTTGGGATGTACCAGACATCTGAAAGGTGAATTTATTTCTACTTGGTTCCCATTGTGTATGACATTGAGTGAATTTGTTAATCACTAAATGTCCCTCTAAAGCAGTTAAGTTCTCACCCTTCCTAATGCTATGACCCTTTAACATAATTCCTCATGCTGTGATGACCCCCCAACCATAAAATTTTCATTGCTACTTCATAATGGTAATTTTGCTATGGTTACAAATCATAATGCAAATATATTTTGGAGACAGAGGTTTGCCAAAGGAGTCGCTGCCCACAGGTTGACAGCCTCTGTTCTAGGAAGTCATAAGACTTACAAAGAAGCTCAAATAATAAATATTGCCCCAATAACTTTATTCATTTCCTCAGTCATACCATGCTAGTCTACCAAAGGTGCCTTTATAATCTTGTTTATTTTCAGCAAATATAAAATTCAATCTAAATTGTCCAACTTCAATTTAAAACCTATTTTGTTTGTTTATTTCCAGTTTACAAACAAAATCAATCAGTGGTCACTGTAAATTGAATCAGTCCTCCAGGAAGATGATGAGTGGGTTTATTGCTCGTTGGAAGCCTGCTTGTTACATTGCTGTCTACTTTGCCAATGTCAATGAGAGCGTGCGTGGGGACATCTTCATTCCGGACCTGAAATTTCACTTTCTTTTTAGTATCTTTCCTCCTCTAGCACATGGGTAATCTCCACTTGTACACTCTAGCAAACATGCTAATCTAAACACTAACTTTTGGGATAGCATTTGAAATGTAAATAAAGAAAATAACAATAAATAAATTAAAAAAATAAAAAAATAAAAAAATAAAAATTTTACAAAGAAATCTAAAAAGAAAGAAAGAAAGAAAGAGAGAGAGAAAGAAAGAAAGAAAGAAAGAAAGAAAGAAAGAAAGAAAGAAAGAAAGAAAGAAAGAAAGAAAGAAAGAAAGAAACCAGGTGTGGCCTGCTCAGGAGACTTAAGGCAGGAGTTTTGCACTAACCCAGGCTGCATAGTGAGTACCAGGTCAGCCAACTGAGTCTGTATAACAAGACCCTGTCTAAAAATGATGAAGAAAAATAATAACATACTATCATTACCACCACCACCTCCAAGAATAATTTCTGCCACCAACAAAAAGTTGAATAACTTATATCAGCATATTAGTCCCCCAAATCATAAACAGTGTTTCCTTCTTTGTAGAGGCTGCTCTTTGTGTGTACACTGATCTCCAAGTATTGGCCATTCTTCTTTCTGTTTCCCTTTCTTCCATGTTGTTACTATTTTTATACTCAGTGCCAAAGTCTCAGGATTGTTTCTGCATAATAGCAACTATTTATAGATAGCTCCAGACACCCACCTGCCTGCTTTTTTACCTGTAGTAGGCAAAAAAGAAAAAAAACAAAACAAAAAACAAAACACAAACAAACAACCCCCCCAAAAAACAAAGAAAAACCCTCTTTTCTCTAGCATCTTTGCTCCTATTGTGAACTTGCTATGATTCTAAATTGCTATGTACATGTAAAATTTTCAAGATCAAAAGTACCAAACCTCTTTGTACCAGTAAAATAAACCCACTCAGTCTTTTCGTTCAATTATTAAGCAAATATTTCATGATCATCTCCAACATTCCAGACTCTGTGTTAAACACTGCGGAGGAGAGTGATGAAGAAGGCACTGTTCTAGTTTCCTTGTACATGTGACTCATTTGTCCTCCTATTTGAGACTATGCAAATGCCATTGCTCACAAAAGAACTGACCTTCTTCATTCTGAGCCACTTATCCCAGAGAATTCCTTTCTTTCTCAAAGGTTTCTTCAACTAACTGCATGACTCTTGCCACGGAGGCATGAGTCTTAAAATGTCTGTTTAGCTGGTCTTAGTAATATGGTGTGTGTGTGTGTGTGTGTGTGTGTGTGTGTGTGCATTGTAAACACACCTGTTTTCTGCTGTGTGATTTGTTCAAATACAACTCCAACTGTTAGAACAGACTCTATTTGTTTAGTATGTCCTATTAATAATGTGCCCTTTACCTTTTGGAGATTGAATTGTCTGGTCAGGAGACACGAAGCAGGTTGGCAGTTTCAAAAGAAGCACAATAGAATGATTTGCTAGTAAGGGACTGGAGATTCAGAAAAATATAATAGAAACAAGGCAAATCAGGTTGTAATTGAGAGAAGATACTGCTGCCCCAAGGTTGGTAGGGGATGGGGCAACAAGGAAGAGGTTGAGATGTTTAACAGTGATGATAATGAAGAGAACAGGGGTGGGAGGAGGAGGCTGAGGGGAGTCATAATCAGCAGGAGGGTTTATTACTATAGGAACAAATGTCACCTCTAAGAGGAAAAAGACTTTGATAAGATGGTGCTTTATCCTCTGTCCTTACAGTCTTCCTTCTATGCCCTAAAAACAGCTGTCTCAGTGGGAGTGTAGTGTCTAGGTCTCATCCACTGTTGGCTCAGAGCAGAAGGGGACAGAATGTTTTCAGAGCACGGAAAGAACTGCTTTATAACCGTGAAGGTCTCTTGAGAAAAGTAAAGTTGACATGCCACCTTTGACTTTAAAACATTTTCTGTATATTTTGTTCCTGCAAATAAATTCATTCTATTATCTGAGAATAAGTGCAATGTACAAAAGAAGCACGAAGCTCTGACTCATTAATGGAGTATTCAGGAGTTCTTCTAAGCAGAAACAATGTGTGTATGTGTGTGTGGGATGATTTACCGCATCCTAAGTGAGGGTAGGAGTACATGGTATTACCATGCTGCAGTGAGTCTGCAATTGGACATCTTAAACTCAACACAAAAGAGAAAATGTGCACTTTTCTGCTGAGCCCAAAGTGGCTTCTGCAGAATCTGAGACTTAATTTGTTGGAAGGCCATTTCATATCTGTGCTGTGTGTGGAGGAGAGGTGATGATTGTTTATCCTTTGTAATTTCTTTCAATTCTGGTTATGCTCTGTTCAGAAGACGGCTACTTTCAATTACACTGGTAGGAGGTTTTCAGATTACTTTTTGAAAGATGATTTTCTTAGTAAAAAAGGGGTATATGTTCATTGTAGATAATTTACAAAATAGTCAAGTGAAAAGCAAAGACCAAAATTTACCTATAATTCTGTTTTCCATAATAGCCATTGTTATTATTGTTGATGTACAATATATACCATGCCGTGTGTATATGTACATATATCTATGCATATATATATGCATATATATACATAGTTACATGTTAAAATAATGCTTAAAACTAGTATGTGTACATCATATGAAGGGTATAATTGTTTGTACCTGTTTCATAGTGTTCCATTTAACAAGTTTGCTTCTGTGCCAACATTTCTAATTTACTATTTGTGGAAAGTGTTAATCCATTCAGTCCTCTAGTTATATCCTGCTGGCTGCAAAGTACAAATAATCACACATGTTGGTTATTTGTGTTCCTCAATTGCTAACAATAATTTGATTCAATAATCACCTGCAAAGCTTAACTATTATCAGACATCCTAGAGAGTCAAAAATATAGATGACTGGGAGTTTTCAAAATCTCCAAACATAACAGCTGAATCTGGTCTCCAATTATCTTCTATTGGCCTAGGTTCTGCCCTCTTCTAGTTGTGAGCATCTCTGTGTTTAGTGCTATTCTAGACCTAAGTAAACTGAATCAGAGGACAAGATCCAATTTTGATAAGTATCTAATAGGTCTGCTTTCTTGTTTCCTGTTCATAATAGTTCTTTCAACACAAAGTTTTGACCCTTGTGTCTTGGCTATATAGAACAAATGTTGAATTTAATGATGAAGAGAAAAAGAAACAGGATATATTAATTTCAATAGCATAACTTATTTGGCCCAATATAATCAAATGTTTTATATATCATTAGGGTCTTTGAAAACTGATGTTCTTTTTCTTTTTCTTTCTTTTTTTTTTTTTTTTTTGTTATTCAGGTATATTCTTTTTTTCTCTCTTTTTTAATAGATATTTTCTTCATTTACATTTCAAATGCTATTCCAAAAGTCCCCTATACCCTCCCCCACCCTGCTCCCCTACCCACTCACTACCACTTCTTGGCCCTGGTGTTCCCCTATACTGGGGCATATAGAGTTTCCTAGACCAAGGGGCCTCTCTTCCCAATGATGGCCAACTAGGCCATCTTCTGATACATATGCAGCTAGAGACAGGAGCTCTGGGGGGTACTGGTTAGTTCATATTGTTGTTTCACCTATAGGGTTGCAGACCCCTTCAGTTCCTTGGGTACTTTCTCTACCTCCTCCATTGGGGTCCTATAGATGACTGTGAGCATCCACTTCTGTATTTGCCAGGCATTGGCAAAGCCTCACAGGAGACAGCTATATCAGGGTCCTTTCAGCAAAATATTGCTAGCATATACAATAGTGTTTGTGTTTGGTGGCTGATTATGGGATGGACCCTCGGTTGGGGCAGTCTCTGGGTGGTCCATCCTTTCATCTTAGCTCCAAACTTTTTCTCTGTAACTCCTTTCATGGGTATTTTGTTCCCTATTCTAGGGAGGAATGAAGTATCCACACTTTGGTCTTCCTTCTTCATTTTGTTGTGTTTTGGAAATTGTATCTTGGGTATTCTAGGTTTCTGGGCTAATATCCACTTATCAGTGAGTGCATATCAAGTGTGTTCTTTTGTGATTCGGTAACCGCACTATGATGATATCCTCCAGATACATTCATTTGCCCAAGAATTTCATAAATTCATTGTTTTTAATAGCTGAGTAGTACTCCATTGTGCAAATGTACCACGTTTTTCTGTATCCATTCCTCTGTTGAGGGACATCTGGGTCCTTCCCAGCTTCTGGCTATTATAAATAGAGCTGCTATGAACATAGTGGATCATGTGTTCTTATTACCAGTTGGAACATCTTCTGGGTATATGCCCAGGAGAGGTATTGCTGAATCTACTGGTAGTACTATGTCCAGTTTTCTGAGGAACCACCAGACTGATTTCCAGAGCGGTTGTACAAGCTTGCAATCCCACCAGCAATGGAGGAGTGTTCCTCTTTCTCCACATCCTTGCCAGCATCTGCTGTCACCTGAATTTTTGATCCTAGCCATTCTGACTGGTGTGAGGGAGAATCTCAGGGTTGTTTTGATTTGCATTTGCCTGACGGTTAAGGATGTTGAACATTTTTCAAGTGCTTCTCAGCCCTTCGGTATTCCTCAGTTGAGAATTCTTTGTTTAGCTCTATACCCATATTTTAATGGGGTTGTGATGTTCTTTAACTTATGCCAGTTCTCAATTTATGGACTGAGTTGTCACTGGGCATGCTTTATCTGAATTTAGATTTCATATAATTTTCATTTGAAAAAGTTTTAATTATACTCAAGTTGTTCTAAACATACTGAAAGGGTCTCCAATATATGAATCAAATTTTTAAAAAGTCATCTCTCTTTAATATTTACCTGCACATTGACAAACTGGGCTCTCTGCTTTTAGAATTGAATTGACTTTGAATAAAAGGCACATCAGTTAAAAAAATCTGTCTAAGTTAAGTAAATTCACAAAATCTTATGTCAACGCAGCATGATTAATCAGTTCAAAATTGAAAAACAAATCTTATTAAACTAAAAAATGAGTTCTTCCAATATTTCCAGCATATTTTTATAGTCAACTTACATAATGGTTTTAGTTTTAATCAAACCCTTTACATATTGCTCTGTATTAGAAAAGTGATTAAAATCATTATTAGTGTTGTATAATCTGAATATATTTTAATTATAATATGTTTTAAATAAAACGAAAATTTTATTTGGGCTTGTGGTTCCAGAGGTAGGGTCTATGGTAACAAAGAAGGCATAGGAGCAGGCAGCCAGAGCAAGAAGCTCAAAGATCATATGTTAAACCATAAATATGAAGCAGAAAGTGGACTAGAATTGGGGCAAGGCTATGAATTCTTAAAAATTGACCCAAAATATTATACTTCATTCAGCAAGGCTGTATTCCCTTCCAAATAGTGTCCTGTACTAGGAACCCAGTATACAAATACTTAAGCCTATGAGGAACACTTCTCATTCAAACAACCACATTTCACTCCCTGGCCCTATAGACTTGTGGCCATATCACAGTTCAAAATTAATTTAGTCCAACTTCAAAGTCCCCATGGTCTTTAACTGACTCAGTGCTGTGTAAAAGTCTTGAGTCTTTTCTGAAACTGAAGACAATCTCTTAAATGTGATACTCCATAAAAAAATACATACTTCTACCATACATTGCATGGAATTTGCACACCACTGCAAAAGTGGGGAAATAAAATATAGGGAGGAAATATTGGATCAGAGTAAGACTGGAACCCATGGCTCTGGCTCCATACAGTGTGTGAGACTTTAATTTCAAGGGACTTATATGGCTCAGTCCCTTCCATTCTGCTGCCTGCAACATAAGTCTCTTAGGCTGGATCCACTTCTTATATGCAGGCCTTCTTGGCAGATGTCTCACAGATCTGATGTCTCCAACATTTCATGGTCTTCACAGTAATCCAGGCTTCACTTTTATAATTTCATACACTAGCCTCTGGGGGATTTCATACAGGGACTCCCATGCCACAGGCTGCCTGGCCTCAGTGACAGTCAGTGGCTTCCTCAGACCATAGAAGTAATCCATTACCTTATTCTCATATGTTTCATGCATTTAAAACTAGTACCATGTGGTCAGCACTGCCAAGTTCATTTACCACCTTCCGATGAACCACACTGGCAGAAGCTTTTGCATATAGTTGCTTTTTAGTAACAGAAAACTCCTTGGGCTCTGTCCTTTCACAAGTTGAAAGCATGGCTGAACAGCATCTTGCCTAAGCATACCCATCATATTGCTCCAGGACAGACATATCAGGGGCCCTCTCCTTAACTGTGCTTAAT
Organism: Mus pahari; assembly: GCF_900095145.1. Lineage (NCBI taxonomy): Eukaryota > Metazoa > Chordata > Mammalia > Rodentia > Muridae > Mus > Mus pahari. The sequence goes on along the minus strand of NC_034613.1, from coordinate 137,049,401 downwards.
CACAGCCTCTTTTCCAGCATAAGCCTTAGTGGTAACATTAAGCCTCCTAGTGTTCCCTTTCTCTTCAAAGTGAACATTTTGTATTTCTGACTCACTAGTGCGCTTTTTCATTCTAAATCTCCATAAGCATTATTGCTAATAACTATGGTACATATTCAGTATCATGCTGTCTTGAACATTTTCACCAAGAAAGTAGTACATTACTTTTAAATTTTGCCTTAGGTATGTTCCTAGGACACCAGCAGAAGACAGCCAGATTCTCTGTAAATATCACAGAAATGGCCTCGAGCTTACTTTCTAACATTGGTCCCCTGTGAAACCTCTTGATCTGACCCTCTTCAGTCTGCAATGCTCACAGCACTCACAGTCTTTTAGGGCCCTACTAGAATATCTCTTTATAAGTTCTGTCTACACCATCCAACTGTTTTCTCTCCCAAAGTTCCAAAGTCTTTTACATTCCTTAAACAACAACAAAAATAAACAAACCATGTTTTGTTTTGTTTTCCCAGAGCCTACTCTCTAGTACTGATAGTAACTTCTGTAACTTTAGAAATTGTTACTTCTTTGTGGCTATGATAAAATACCATGACCAGAAGCAACTTATAGAAAGAATAGTCCATTTGTTCTTATAGTTTGAGAAGGAGAGTCCACTATTGTGAGGAAGATGTGGCAGCAGGCAGCTAGAGCACGAAGCTGAGAGATCACATCTTCAATCAAAAACATGAAGCAAAGAGCTAATTACAACAAATTCTATGCCCGTTTAGCATATGATCAAGGTTTTTCTTTTCGTTAGAGCTTCAAGTTGAGTTTGTTCTTCAGTATCATTATTATCCACTGGGGAAAGATAAATAAAAATGACAGTGTGATACAAATTTATACCCATTACGATAGCTATATTAAAGATAACAGTTTCAGCAAAGACATGGAAAATTGGTGGTCTGATACACTATTGTAAGGATGTAAAATGGTGTCAATTTGCAAGAGACTTTCATATTTCAAAAAATTAAATATAGAAATACCAAATTACCCAACAATTATGGGAGAATACACATGAAAGATGAAACCATGAATCTATGAAAATTTGTATATAAATATTCACAGCAGTATTATTTATAATATCCCTTTGATGGTTAGCTTAACTGTCAACTTGATAGACTAGAATAACATGGACTTTCAATTGACTATAAACTCTGTCTGAGTGATGATTTCTTGTGCTAACAGTCTTACTGAGGGACTGTATAGATAGTGTTGGTTTGTATACTTATTTATAAGTGGTTTTCTTGATTATCTTAATTGGTGCGGAAAGATCTACCCAGAAAGTGAGTGGCAGCACTCACCATATTTGGGTCCTGAATTGAATATGAATAGAAAAAGTGAGTCAAGCAGTAAGCATGCATGCATTCATTCTTCTCTACTTTTGACTTTGGATGTGATGTGACTAGGTGCCTTGAATTCTTGCCTTGCCTTTTCTACTATGACAGACTATAACCAGGAAATATGAGTTAAAATAAATCTTTTTTCATCTGTAAGCACATCATAGTGTCAGGCCATGTTGCCCCCAACCCACTATGATATGGATCCCAAGTTGGGCTGCTCATTGAACTGCCTTTCCTTCAGTCTCCCCTCCCTTTTGTTCCTGCAGTTCTTTTGTACAGGAGCAATTCTGGATCAGAAATGTTGACTGTGGTTTCATAACCCTGCCCCACAACTTGAGACCCTGTCTATCTAGTGGAGGTGGACTCTTCAAGTTCCTTCTCCCCAGTGTTGGGCATTTTTGCTAAGGTTACCCCCAGTGAGTCCTGAGAGTCTTACTTCCTGGGTCTCTGGTACTTTCTAGAGGGTTCCCCTGCCTCTCACCCCCAAAGCTGGTTATTTCCATTCATTCTCGTGACCCTTTGGGCATCTCTCCTGTCCCTTCCATATCTGATCCTTTTCCCCTTCTCCCCTCCCCTTCCCCTCTCCCACCCAGATCCCTCCCTCCCTCTGCCTCCCATGATTATTTCCTTCCCCCTTCTAAGTGGGATTGAAGCCTCCTCACTTGGTACTTTCTGCTTGTTACACTTCTTACAGTCTGTAAGTTGTATCCAAGGTATTCTATACCTTTTAGCCAATATCAACTTATTAGTAAGGACATGTCATGGATGTCCTTTTGGATTTGAGTTACCTCACTCAGGATGATATTTTCTAGCTCCATCTCATGGTGGGGTGGGCACCAAGGCCAGACACTATTAATGATGCTATGATGTGCTTACAGACAGGAGAGCCTGGCATGCCTTCCCTCTAAAAGGCCCTACCAGCAGAGGACCGAAGTGGGGATGGAGGTGGAGAGGGAATGACTGGAATGTAAATAAATAAAATAACTTAAATCTTTTTCCCTTTTGATTAGGGTGTTTTATCATAGCAATAGAAATGGTACTAGAACAAGCTTCAAAGTAGAAATTACAAAAATACCATCAACTGATAAATGCAGACAGAAAATATGGTGAATCTATAAAATATGGTGTTATTACTCAGTAATAAATGAATGGAATACTTATTCATGTGGCAACTATAAACACATTAAGGTCATCAAGAGAAGTCTGTACAGAATCTGTTCATTGGATGATTCCATTTATATGAAATTTTCACAACCAACAAATTCATAGAGACCAAAACTAGCTTTGTGGCTGCTGGAAAATGTCAAGAAGAGGAAGGTGAGGGTGGAAAGGAGAGCGATCATTAACATGCAGAGCTGTTTGTTTTGGGATGATGAAAATTTTTGAAAATTGGATTGTGGATGATTACCTAATTGCCTAACTATGTTAGAAAGCCATTTAACTGTGCCCTTTAAATGGCTTAATTGTATGTTGTGTGAATTATATCTCTATAAAGCTAGGACAAAACGTTGAATTTATTCATGCACAGAGTGATATCAATGAAAAATGTAAATGCCACTTCAATTTTTGTCTTTGATTATTGGATATTTGGCTTCTGCTTAGAGGATAGCTCAAATTTGATTTAAAAGTACTGTACAATAAATCTTTGCAAAGCTCCTCTACAGCTCAGTCAATAAGCACTAGCAGAGAACAGCAGATCATTGTCTTCTATTTCTGTTACCAGATTCATAAACTGGCAGTGACTCACAGCATTTGCATGTGTACAGAACAATTTTAATAACTGTATCCATGACGCTTTCCCTACGTTTGCTTCAGAAACCTGAGCACAAATATTTTCAATATGTATTATGCAGCAGAACAAAGTAATAAGGGAAACATCAGTCTTTGCTTTAAAAAAGACAATAAATCTGTATTTTCAAAGTTAAATAGCAGAACATTGTGTTATAATAGAAACTAATTTTGTTCAATCTAGCTGAAATCTTCATTTGAGAAATGGAAACTATTCAAACTTTCTATGCCCTAAGTTGGATTGTTAGATCACTAATTGACAACATTTTTTAAAACTCAGTAAGTCATTGCAGATGACATGTACCCAAGTTATTTATTGGGCTATGTCACTTATATTACATGACTCATATGACGTGACAGGAAAGTACATGTAGCTTTTCAGTGTTTGAATAGGTTGATCTTTGAAACTGCTGCAATGCTCTCCATATTCCAAGGGCATTTGTTTGGTGGCATGCTGAAAATCTTTTTGCAAAATGCTATTTTAATTCTTTTCCCTCTAATTTTCTAAAACATTTCCCACAACTGAAATAATAAGTATTTTACCTTTTTCTCCATCTAAAGTGGTTTTCTTTTCTGTGCAAGAATGTAAGCTGGATCAAGGTATGAGTCATATTTTTTTAAATGTGTTCTAACTTTGGTTCCTATTTGCATTCTCTTTATTATATTTGTTTCAGACATAAATATATTCTACTTCAAGACTGAAATTTTAAAACAGATAATGAGGAACTGTTAACAGGTTGGTAAAAATGAAGATATTCCAAAGAGACAATCTGGTTATCAAAGTATTGAAACAACAGACCCCAAAGAAATGGAGATTTCCCCCAAAAAATCTCATGCAGAGGGAAAGAAAAGGTGCTAGGAAGAGGGGAACTTGTCTCTAGTAAAGAGATTGCAAAGTGTTAACAACTTGCCACACTTTGATATTCCTTCTTCTTGATCTTCATGTAGTCTCTGAATTGTATCTTGGGTATTCTGAGCTTTGGGGCTAATATCCACTTATCAGTGAGTCTGTTCTTTTGTGATTGGGTTACCTCACTCAGGATGATAATTTCTAGTTCCATCCATTTGCCTAAGAATTTCATGAATTACTCATAGGAGCAAATATGGAGACAAAGAATAGTGCAGAGATTGAAGGAAAGGCCATCTAGAGACTGTCCCATCTGGGGATCCATCCCATATACAGATACCAAACCCAGACACTATTGTGGGTGCCAAGAAGTACTTGCTGACAGGAGCCTGATATAGTTGTCTCCTGAGAGGCTGTGCCAGAACCCGATAAATACAGAGGTAGATGCTTGCAGCCAACCATTTGAGTGAGCACAGGGTCCCCAATGAAGGAGCTAGAGAAAGGCTGAAGGAGCTGAAAGGGTTTGCAGCCCCATAGGAAGATCAACAATATCAACCAACCAGGCTCCCTCCGCAGAGCTCCCAGGGACTAAACCACCAACAAAGGAGTACTTGGACCCATGGCTCCAACCACATATGTAACAGAGGATGGCCTTGTCAGACATCAATGGGAAGAGAGGACCTTGGTCCTGTGAAGGCTAGATGGATGCCCCAGTGTAGGGGAATAGAGGGTGGGGAGGCAGGAGTGGGTGGGTGGATGGGGTACATCCTCATAGAAGCAGAGGGAGGGGTATGAGATAGGGAGTTTTGGCGGGTGGGGGTAACCACGAAAGGGGATAACATTTGAAGTGTAAATAAAGAAAATATATAATAATGATAATAATAATAATAATACAACTTGCCAGAACTTCTTACAAGATGAGGCTGAGGTTCAGAAGTTGATGGTTCAGTTTTAGGCAGTACTGAGACTATTTTCATGTGCAAATCTTGGTATTCTTTTGAAATTTTAATTCTAAATGATGACCTTGAAGATGGACTTTGGGGGTTCCTAGATTTCTTTGTCCCTCTTCTCAATGTGATTGATTACATTGAATAAACCTATTAAAAACTATGCTGGACTTTTTAACTTTCATTTTTCTAATTTCAGGTGGTCTGTTTCACTAGATATTTTCTTGAGTATTAGTAGCAAGATTTTTTTATGTATAATAGTACTTTATTGATTGATTGGATTTAAATTATTTTTGAGATTATGATATAATTTCATCATTTCTCCTCTTCCTTATCATCCTCCAAAGCTTTCCATATAGTAAATGTACTTGCTGAAAATATTCCTACTCTCCCTCTTCTTTCTTTCCCTCTCTTGATGTGCAGCCTAAGCAGACTTCAGACTTAGCATCCTCCTGTCTTAACCTCCTGAGTGCTAGGATTCTAGGCATGCACCACCATGCCCAGCTTGACTACATCCCTTAATATTGTCCATATTAGTCTCTTCCAAGTTTTGGTCACACTCTCAAACTGCTTATTTTGCTTTCCTGAAGCAAATTGCCTTTGCCATTCACTGTGAAATCTGTGACATACTTTCTTCTAATATCCTTCTTTGCTATTCTAAGTGTCAGGTCAGTTTCTACATCTCCACTCAATTAGATTTCAGTCCTATACCTTCATTTTGAACTTAAACATCCATTCTTTTTATTTTTATTTCTGAAACTCAATAATTAATATAACCCAAAGAATCATTTTGATTTCATTAGCAATTATGATTTATAAAAGTATTACTATAAATTATACTGTTTAAAATGTTCAAATAAGCATTAGAATGAGAAAATCCAAATGAAGTCATCTGACTACACACATTAGATTGGTGATGTTAACATGTAATACTACTCAGACATGACATACTTGCATAACTTCTGTTTCACAATTTTCAGTGGCTCATAGAATGTAATGACTAAAGTGAAATGTAGTTCTTTGCCTCATGACTACCATTATTATTTTTAACTTTTATTTGGAACCTCCTTCTTTCATCCTTTAGTCCTCAGAGTGAGTATCTTAACTTCTAGGTGTGACCTTCTATAGGAAACTTTTTCTGCTTCTTCTACTGTTTTAAGTGTAAAAGTATTAAGAGAGTAACCATAGTCTCTGGGCTTTAAATATTGCAAATTGTCTGATACTGATTTCTAAGCTGATGTGGAGGCCCTGTTATAACTCAGACAATTTTAAATGAAGAAAGAAGATTCCATTACTATTAAGTAATAGCATGAATAGTAAAAGTACCTGAGAATTTGAGGGGAAAGCATTGTGTTTGTTTTTTGGATTTGTCCTTTGCATTAGTATAAGTCTCATACTGAGCAGACAGTCTCAATAGCAACTAAAATGGAACCCCCAAATATCAGTAAGATATTGGAAAAGCCAGGATCCTATTTACTAAGTAAGGACTGTCATAAAAACTCCAGCTCATTAGACCCCAAGGTTCTTGGCCAGAGTACATTTCTTCATGATATAAATGAGATATCCCAGAGGGTTTCCAGAGATATTTAAGCCATACTTTAAAGGACTCTTGAGATTTTCAGTAACTATGTGAAAATAGACCCAATAGAATCTGTACCATTGCTCATGTGATACCTTTGAACTATTACTTCATTTTTAATAATAGATTTACATTTCTCTTTATTTTATTAATTATTTAATTAATTTAATATTATTTTCTTTATTTACATTTCAAATGCTATCACGAAAGTTCCCTATA
>NC_034613.1:137033232-137042634 GCF_900095145.1 Mus pahari | reverse complement strand
AGTATCTAGGTTTGGTGGCTGATGATGTGATGGACTCCCGAATGGGGTAGTCTCTGGATAGTCCATCCTTTCATCTTTTGACTCAACTTCTTAGGATTGGTTTTTTTTTTTTAATTATACTTGGTATCTTTAGGGTCAAACAGTGTCTTTAATGCATCAGGTATAGAATATAAGGTTGTTAAATAAGTGAGTTACTGAATGAGGATGGGCATCATTTGGAGCCACTGGAACCAATATCTAGGTTTATTATCTTAAGACAGAGAAGACACTGTAATTATGGCCATTTAATACTATTTAGGAAAGATAATTTTGTTACATTTAAAAAGACTCATAGTTGGATATGAGGTATTTCTAAGGTATTGTATAATTTGATAAACATATATAGTATGCAATGATCAAAGCAGGGTGGCTAGCACTCCCAAGCCTCTAAGGATTTATCATTTCTTTGCATTTGGAGCCTCTGGAATTCCTTTTATAGTTCTTTATAAGATATACCCTTAAAACCCTGAGCTCGTGTCTCTAGCTGCATATGTAGCAGAAGATGGCCTAATTGGCTATCATTGGGAAGAGAGGCCCCTTGGTCTTACAAACTTTATATGACCCAGAATAGGGGAAGGCCAGGGATAAGAAGTGGGAGTGGGTGGGTAGGGGAGCAGGGGCAGGGGGTGGGTATAGGGAACTTTTGGGATAGCATTTGAAATGTAAATAAAGAAAATAATAATAAAGAACATAAGCAACAGAAAAAAAGAAAAAAAACTAATGTTACTCTGAAATTTAAGGAAATTAATTCTCCTATTTATCTGTATTTTTGTTTCTATTAGGCAATCCCTTTCTAACTTCTGTTCTTACTGCTCTTCCTAGGTTTTAATAATCACTATTCTTGTTTCGTCCTCCATGCCATTTTAGTTTCTAATGTGAGTGAATATATATAAAATATTATATTTCTATATTGAGCTTACTTTAACTAGCATAATCTCCTGCAGTTATTCATTTAATTTTAAATGACAGGATTGCAGCCCCATTGTGGCTGAATAATATTCTATTGTCTTCATATAAGTTGTTTGCTTCATTTATTTATCTCTTATAGGTTTTATAGTTGATATCTGGGACAGTATATAGAATGCTAGAATAATCAATGGAATATAATTATCTCTTTAATGTATGGTTTCATGGATACATACTCTGAAGTTGGATTACTGGATTCTATAGTAGTTCTGATTTTAGGTTTATGAGGAAACTGTGTACAATTTTCTATTGTGATTTAATTAATTTTCATCCCCCTACCAACATGATATAAGAGTTCCCAGGACAGTAGGTTGTTTAAATTTTTGATTTTTAAATTTAACTTGTATGGGTGTTTTCCATTTGTGTACCACCTATATTTCTGGTGCTCATGGAGGTCAGAAGAGGGCATTGGAGCCACTGGAACTACAAATGGTTGTAAGGTACCATGTAGGTGCTAGAAACCAAACGCTGTCCACTGCAAGAGCAACAAGTGCTGTTAGCCACTGAGGTATGTGTTGAGCCCTATGACAGCAGATTAGATTGACATGGCACACCAAGTTTTTTCATGATTTGTCTCACTAAAAGGAGGGATACTTTCTAGGATTGTAAGCTTTCTACCTACATATACAAAACTATTTGGAGTATTAAGGAAGATAGATATATATGTATATTTTATGTACCAGTGCTATATCTCTATTCTAAAGATGCTTTGCTTAAGAGAAAAGGGACTATCTGTATTTTGTTATGTTTCTCCTAGCATACATGGATTTTAAGAAAAGACAAAAAGCAATAAAAATGAAAATCTTAGTTTTTCATTTTCCAAAAATCACAACAGGAATGTGCTTGGATCATAAACTCTCAAAATTGTCTCCACAATACACTCATTTCTAAACAGACTTGTTCTCTGTGCTGAGAACTGGAAAACTGATGTTGGAAGACAGCCCCAGTCACAGGGATGGCTTTGATGATAGAACAGAAAAGGACACTTTCCACAGAAACCCATCATGGTGCCAACAATGAGAATTCCCAGGTCTTGACAGCTGCCAGGTGATAATAGCTGTGGCTTCTTCTTGACAATAAAAGTGGAGGATTTCTGAAAAACTATAATGGATTATGAAGCAGGCTCATTTTTGCCACTGTTATAGTCACTAACAGCCTCTAAATTTTCTGTGGGTGTTAGAACTTCTGTTTCTTAATGTTGGAGAAGAGGATGTTTTGCTTTGTTTTTCAGAATTCATTTTTGTGAGAGCTTTCAAATACCCAGTTCTGAATACCATAGGAAGAAAAGAAAGCTCCTCACCCAACATGCATGCTCAAGAGTTCTAAAGTTTTACTTGGATTGGGTGGCTGATTCATCCATGATTCTTAGCTGTCTTTTGTTGTTATTTTGCTTCTTTTAGATGATGACCAGAGCATCACCAATGGAATAAGGCTAAGTAACTTATTTACTTTTCTGTGTGTCTTCATTTATTCATCCATCTACTAAGTTGTTGATAACACCTGTTCTATCTAAAGTGCTTTGAGAACTCATTCTACTTTGAAGTCCAAAGAGAAAGATGGATGAAAAGCAAAGCATGATGGTTATGGTAAAACTAACTGCTGTCTGTTTGGATTTGGGGGAATTTCATGTCTGCTACTGTAATTCTGGTCAAATGCCCATGACTGGGAGAGGTCATAGGTCCTGGGGTAAAACCTGATAGTTGTTTTGCTGAATGGTCACCCTGTCAAATTGCCCTCTGAAGATTTATATCTATGTACATAGACTTGGGCTGCTCCCAGCCTTGGTCAGGGTAGCTTCTTTTTGCAGTGCGCGTAGATCAGTACAGAGAAGCGAAGCTGACCAGTATGCTGAGAGAGTAAGAGACTGAGTCCTCAACCCTAAGTAGGAAAGCTAACTTAACCCTAGGAAACAAAAGGAATAGAAGGCGGAAAGAATGTAAGAGCTGAAGAATGGAGAAAAGTGCTTTGAAATACTGGCTTATGGACATGGCATGGTTACCACAACCAAGAACACAGCAGCTCTGGTTACCTGCACAAAGGTTATCAAGTTGACCAAAATCCCAATTTAGATGGGTTGGTGATCTCCAAGCCCCACCCCCTGCTGAGGAGCTATTGACAGGGAGCAGTTGTTTGGGAAGGAAGTATTCTTTTTTGAGGATGTGACTACTAATAACTTTCCCATGCTACAGTGTTTGGCCTCACACCCATGCACATGTGGGCAGCAGTAACTGTATTTAGTGGGTTATCAGGGTGGGGGAATATCAAGTTGGGAGGGAGTGTTTGGGGAGAAGTTCGAGAAGCGAAATAGGGGAGTAGTTGTATACTTGTATGAAGTTCTCAAAATGAAAAAAAGTAAGACTTTGTGTAGAAAGGTGGAAAGCATATAAAGATAGATGGATTTTAAATAGAAAAAATAGCATGAGAGATGACTGTGGTAGTACTGTTTATATAGGAACATAGGAACTGGTTTGAATAAGGTGAAGATTCAATTCTGTGCAGGACTGGCCACCAGAATCCATTAGATATATTTAATCCCAGATTTGTGTTTGTTAATGTCATGTTGGTAGCTTAAAACCAACTACAATGGAAGTGTTTACATTAGAAAATCAGTAAAGGGTACAAATTAGGTTTATCTTTATTTGTTTTACCCTTGTTTGTTTATTGAAAACTGTTTTAACAGTGCATAACTGGATATACTGGATAACCTCTTTATTCCAATCTCCCTAAATTTTTGCCTTTTGTCCAGAGACTTTGAAGTTCTTTCCAGTGAGATAGTTCTTTGATAGGGTTTGTTTGGGTAAGTTTCTTTGAGCAATGACTAATGTAATGTCAGAGATGTGATGTGTGAGCAATGTGTGCTTGGCTAATAAAGTTTGTGCCTTGGCTTCCCCTTACTATGAATAGGGTATTTTCTGGGCAGCTTGAAATTTCCACAAGAGTAAGAGGTGCATAAAGAAGTGATGAATGAATAGCAGAAAGTCAAGCCCAGTGAAACTCATCTAAGATCAGCAGAGTCACGTGTGAGCCACATGTTTATGCTTGTATATGAGTGAGGTTCTATACTAATTCATGTAGCAAAAGCTAATGAATTATAGTAGGTTCCTTATGCTGTTATAACAAATTACCACAAACTTGCTGGCTTAAACCATGCAAAGTTTTATTTTTATTTTTTGTTCCAAAAATTAGAAGTCCTAGATAAATCTTAAACGGCTAAAATCTAAAGGTTGGAAGGGTTCATTTTATTCTTGAGGCTCCAGGGAAGAAGTTTTGCCATGCCTTTTCCTAGAGGCTCCTGTCAGTCCTTGATTTGTGGCTGCTTTGCTACAATCTCTGCATGTCATTACATTTCCTTTTGTTCTGACCTCTGGCCTTCTTAGTATAAGGACTTTTGTAATGCCATTAAACCCTTTATACATTTTTATTGTAATATTCTTATGTATATTTGCAAAGACTATTAAAGTACGTATCTACAGATTTTGTGAATTCAGGCAAAGGCATCATTGGGTATCATTGTTTAACTTGCCACGTTAATACAGTTGGAGAACAAAGTGTGCATGCCAGAAGGTAAGCTGATAAGTGCTTTGAATTTCTAGTTTGTGGAATTCATGATGGTTTTCACTAGGAGATTGATATATTTGCTTTTTTTTTTCTTAAAGTATTTTGGTGGCCTTGGGCAGAATGAATTGAATTCAGGAGAAACTGGAAGCTAGGAACCAGAAAGAACATTATTCTAATAGAAAATTAATGAAGACCTGAACCAAGGGCACAGCAGTAGAAAGACAGGACGGGAATGGCTATTTTAGAAACAGTAATAAATCGAGACTTTCAAGCTGAAGTGAACATTAGTTGCCTGTAATTGAAACAAGAAAGTTGGAAGCTGGTCATGATGGTTCATGTCTACAAGTCCAGTACTTGGGAGGCTGAGGCAGGAGAATTATTATAAGATTGAGGCCAGCCTGAGCTATATAGCAAGTATACAGGGTGAGTCCCTGTGCCAACTTCTGTCACTTTAAAAGGAAGTCAAAAGAGGGGAAATATTGAGGTTGGTGATGGGTGTGATATAAAGATTAGAATACATGGAAATTTTCATGTTGAAAATTTGATTTGGTTAGGAGCCTTACTAATGTGAAAATCTTCAGCATTTAACAGAATAAGGTAGATTGTTAATAAATGTTTCATAGAGGATGGGAAGGTGGATGACTGCCTTCTTTTCTTCCTCCTCATATTCTGGGTGAACAATGCAGATAGACTTAGTTGTAGTTGTTGTTGTTTTTGTTTTGTTTTATCAAAAAGAGAGTCCTCTGAGAACAGGTTCTCCAGATGTTCTGATCCAAGTCTGGAGAATTCTTTCTCTGTTTCTTTAACTCTGTTTTTCGTCTAGTTTATCTGTCCCCAATGACTCACCAGACCCACTACGCACCCAAATATGCTGTATCATCTCATTTTATTTCTAACTTTCATGTTTCCCACTTCTTCAAAGTAAGAGGGTGCAATGGATCCCTACTGTGACCAGCAGTGCTGTTAGCACTGGCAATGTTAAATGTTGCAGATAAATGTCAGTTAGTTTGAGGACTGAAAGGGGGTCAAACAGTTTTGTTTAGTAACAGGGAAAAGCCACCCTTTCATTAATGATCTTTCAGAATACAGCTTCAATAGAGGCCAGGGTAAAAACTGACTGTAAAGAAGAATCCAAAAGGGAGAAATGTTACTCTACTGAGATGTTTCATGGTTAAAAGTAAATGAGGCAGTATGGTAAGTTTATGTTTGTAGTAGGACACATGAAAAGATATCCCAAAAAGAGCCAAGATAATGTCTTATGAATATTAGCCAGTTAGCCTATTATTAACTGAAAAAGTTTACTGATTTAATAGCCAAGAATAATGGGGACTGAGATTGACAACTTTCTAGCAGTAGTGATCTGTGTTACCAATAATCTTCATTTTGTTTCTTGTAAAATAGAACCAAAAGAACATTTTTAAATAATATGTGTTCCTGTGTATATCCTATATAATTAAAACATTGGATTAAAATATATCCATACATTCATTGTTACAGAACAGCATTTCTATTGATCAGCAATGAAGAACTGAAATAATACAATTTTCTATCTGAACATACACATGCTGCCTGAAATTCCACTTCAGGAGTTTTAAATGAAATGAAGGGCAAATTATTCTTGCCATTTTCTTTGGTTAGATTTAAACACAAAAATAACAAATAAGCAACCTGTTCATTATTTTCTATTGCTCCAGGGAAAGGTGATTGCTCTGATTTAAATTTGAGTGAAGGTTAATGAGATTGTAACCTAAGATTAAATTAGTGAAGTTTTTTATCAAATTAGCTCTATTTTGCCATGGAAAAGTCTCAGTACAATATAATTTCCAAAACAAGTTACAGTTGCCTTCATGCTAAAAGGACATGACCATTGATTTAATATTGTGAAATTGAATATTAGGACAAATTTAAGATTGGTATGAAAATAGATTAATGTTTTTCTTACAGAGAAAAGTAAGTAAATAAATGATTATATCCTCTGACTCCATAGCCTCATTAAAAATTTCATGAGGCTGGATGTTCAAAACTTTAGAAAAAATTTTATTTAATTTTTGAGATTATAATATAATTATATTATTTCCCCATTGGAGCTCTCCCGTGTGCCCTAGCCCCTTACTCTTTTTTCAAATCAGTAGCCTCTTTTTTTCTTTATTGTTATAGCCACATATGTTTAAGATTATGAAACATAGTGGAAAGATAAGGACTTGGGGATTGACATGCTGAATTTTCTTTCTGACTTAGAGAGAGAGAGAGAGAGAGAGAGAGAGAGAGAGAGAGAGAGAGAGAGAGAGAGAGAGAGAGAGAATATGCTGATTATACTATTCCTGTTAGTATTCTCTCTTTCCTTTCTATTTCCATCTTTTTTCCCAGCAAGTCCCTCTTGTACTTCTGTGTACTTTTCTGTGTCCCACTGTATTTCATTATAGTTTCTTGCATGTGTATGGGTGAAGGGTTATTTACTTGAGCAGGAGCAGCTCACCAGTGGGTACATCACTAAGGAATATGGCTCTCCATTCCCATAAAATCATTAACTGCTTATAGCTTATCTGGGAGAGATGGGGTATTATGAACCCTTCTCACATCCATGACAGAATATTGATGAGCCTGATCTTATACAAGTCTTGTGCAGGCTGTTGTGAATTCATATGTATTAGCCACAGATATCAGAAGATAGCATTTCATAGTACTACTTTCTCATTCTTCAGTTATTTCATTCTATTCACCTCTTCTTTCACCTCTTTTTCCTAAGTCTTAGGGGTGGCAGTGGTGATATAGATGTCCCAATACTATATAAGCATAAATATTTAGAATTTAGTTTGATACTATGCCTATTTATCAATTTATAAAAGCAACAGTAGTAGGTACCTGTCCCAAAAGAGTCTCTGACTATCCTAGCCATTGGCTTTTGAAAAGATTTACAGTAACAGGTATAAACTGTGCCTGTAGAGAAGTCCTCAAATACGGTGGTAAATTGTTGGTTATTCCCAAAACAATCAGACCACTATTGCCTTAATGAGCACAACCTTCTTGATAGGTTGATATTGTAGCATTCAAGGTCTTTAGATATATAAGGGATTTTTCTCCCTTAGCAGCCTGCACAACACCTTCAGATATTATAAAACTTGACAACAGCAAGAAAAAAAAAGAAAATTACAGATCTCTCTGATGAATATAGATGCAAAATATCTCAACAAAATATTTGCAAGTCAAATACCTCTCAAAAACCCCACCTGTGCTGGATGAATGAGATGTCCCCATACTCTTAGACATTTGAATAGTTTGTCCCCAGTTGATGATGCTGTTTGGGCAATTGATGTTTTGTGGTCTTTATGGAGAAACTAAATCACTGGGAGCAGATTTTGAAATTTCAAAAGCCATATAACACCCCCAGTTTGATGTCTTTGCTTCCCATTTATGGTTTGAGATGACAGTTCTCAGCCTCAGTTCCAGCTCTACCTGCCACATTTACCTCCTTCTCCATACTGGACTCCATCATAATGGACTCTAACACTTCAGAATCATAAGTCGAAGATAAATTGTTCCTTTTATAAGTTGCCTTGGCCAAGGACTTTTATCATAGCAATAGAAAATTAACTAATACAACAACCAAGAGACCCTTCATCATGGTCAAGTTGGATTCATTACAGATGCAGAAACAGTTCAACGTATACAAATCAAAATGTAATTAAACACATTGGTTGATTCAAAATGAGAAACCGTGTGCTCCAAATATGCAGAGCACCTTTGGAAAAAATTTAATATCTCCTTGTGATAAAAAATTTGGGTGATGTCATGGATAGAGGGAAGATAAATTAATGTAATTAAACCTGTATATGGATTTTCTCTCTGGTGACTCTCTAAGGTGGGTTCAATCAGGAGCTCACAGGCCACAGAAGCAGCAGAGCAGCTGGAACAGGCTCCTACAGGCCTACATCTGCACTTAGGAGGTGGAGCTGATCCTCAGTCTTCTGTGTACCTTCCCTTCCAGAGGAGAACTTGCTTCAAGGAAGTATCTGACCCTGGGATTCAGGTGACATCTCTATTTTCTCCCTAAGACCGGTCCACTAAGGAGCATACAGACCACAGAAGCTGCAGAAGAGTTGTGAAGGATCCTAAAGGCCTACATCTGCATCCAGGAGGTGGGGCAGTTCCATAGCCCTCAGTGTACTGGTCTTGACAGGAGAGAGCTGGTCTCCCAGGAGTGCTGACACAGGCTGACAGACTCATAGGAGGAACAAGCTCCAGTCAGAGACAGCAAGAACATCTAATACCAGAGATTACCAGGTGGTGAAAGGCAGCCACAGAATCTTACCAACAGAAACCAAGATTACTTGAAATCATTAGAACCCAGTACTCCCACCTCAGCGAGTCCTAGATAACCCAATACACCTGAAAAGCAAGATTCAGATTTAAAACTTTTCCACAAATCCAGCCCTACAAAGGATAATAAAGGGGGAACTCCAAAACAAGGAGAGAAACTACACCCCAGAAAAAGCAAGAAAGTAATCTTTCAACAAACCTAAAAGATAGCCACGTGAACAGAGAATCCCAACTCTTAACAACAAAAATGATGGGAAGCAAAAATTACTTTTCCTTAATATCTCTTAATATCAGTTGACTCAATTCCCCTAATAAAAAGACATAGACTAACAGACTGGCTACAAAAACAGGACCCGACTTTTTGCTGCATTCAGGGAACCCACCTCAGTGACAAAGACAGACACTACCTCAGAGTAAAAGGCTGGAAAACAATTTTCCAAGCAAATGGTCCCAAGAAACAAGATGGAGTAGCCATTCTAATGTAGAATAAAATTGACTTTCAACCTAAAGTTATCAAAAAAG
>NC_034613.1:137014014-137033221 GCF_900095145.1 Mus pahari | reverse complement strand
GAGTTACAGAGACAAAGTGTGAATTAGAGACTGAAGGAATGACAATCCATAGACTGCCCCACCTGGGGATCCATTCCATAAACAACCACCAAAGCCAGACNCTATTGTGGATGCCAACAAGTGCTTGCTGACAGGTGCCTAATATAGATGTCTCTTGGGAGGCTTTGCCAGTGCCTGACAAATACAGAAGTGAATGCTCACTGCTATCCACTGGACAGAGTACAGGGTCCCCAATGAAGGAGCTAGAGAAAGTACCCAAGGTGCTGAAAGGGTTTGCAGCCCCATAGGAGGAACAACAATATGAACTAACCAGTATCTCCAGAGCTCCCTAGGACTAAACCACCAACCAAAGAAAATACTTGGTGGCCTAGTCAGTCATCAGTGGGAGAAGAGGACCTTGGTCTTGTGAAGATCATATGCCCCAGTACAGGGAAATGCCAGGGCCAGGAAGCTGGAGTGGGTGGGTTGGGAGCAGGGCGGGGGAGGGTATAGGGGACTTTCGGGATAACATTTGAAATGAAAATGAAGAAAATATCTAATAAAAAAAGAACAACTAAAAACTAATTTAAAAAATTACATTATTTCCCATCCTTCCCTGTGAAGGATCTATGCCCCAGTATAGGGGAATGCCAGGGCCAGGAAGCGGGAGTGGGGGCATTGGTGGGCAGGGTGTCGGGGGGGGAGGAAGGGATTGGAAGTGTTCAGAGGGGAAACTAAGAAAGGGAATAACATTTGAAATGTAAATAAAGAAAATATCTATTAAAAAGATTAAACATGTATATGACAAACCTATAGTTATAGCCAGTGTGTGTTAAACAAAGAAAAGTTTAAAGTATTCCATTTATGATCAGAAACAAAAGAAGGCTGTCCACTCGTTCCACTCTTATTCAATACAGTATTCGAAGTCTTAAGCAGTAAAACAAAAGAAAGATATAAAATGGTTACAAATAGGAAAAGTGTTATAATATCCTTATCTTCACATTATATGATTCTATATCTAAGAGACCCCAAAAGACTAGAAAATTGATAAGCACATTCATTAATGTGGCAGAATATAAAATTAGCATACAAAAAACATTATTTTTTCTATATACCAATGTTAAAAATATTGGGGGAAAAACAAGACTAACAATCTCATTTACAATAGTCCAAGAAATACTAAAGTACCTTGGAATAAATCTAATCAAGAAGTCATGGATCTTGATGATGAATAATTTGAAGACACTGAGGAAAGATCAGAATTATTAGCCTCGTGAAAATAGCTGCCCTATCAACTTTTGGTTAAAAACAAGAGAGAGAAATATCAGCCTGACCCAATGCAAATGAATATGAAAATAGAGACATTATAAAAATGTGAATAGTCATTAGAATTGCTACTCAAATGTGTGCTCTTATATTCACATGAAGTGAGAATGAAAGATTTCAGTTTTGCAAAAGATGACACACCATATATTATTTGAATTTTGATAAATGTCGGTAATGTAAGAGGAATTCAAGTTTGCTTAGAGTTGTTCTAAGTACAATCGGCTTGATCAACCTCAGATGTAAATAAATCAACAACAAAGGAGATGCCAAAAAGATAAAAATCACATATTGTCACAGATTCTTAATTTTAATGTTTGTATGTATGTAAATAAGGGATCGTGGGATTGGTTATAGATAATGGAGCTAGATAGGAAACTGTGAATGAGAACAAAGGCTGAGAAGGGGCTGGGGTAGAGCAGAAAATGTTATACAGGACATCAAAATGGAAAGGAGGCTACTTGGAATGGAGGTTGCATGTGGGATGGACAGAGAATTGGGGAAAAGGGAAAAGAGAGAAGGGCTAGAAAGAAAAAAGTCAAAGGAGTTGGGGTGAGACACACACACATACAGAGAGAGAGAGAGAGAGACAGAGACAGAGACAGAGACAGAGACAGAACACAGAGAGACAGAGACAGAGAGACAGAGGCAGAGAGAGACAGAGACAGAGAAAGACAGAGAATGACAGAGAGACAGAGAGAGAGACAGAGGCAGAGAGAGAGATGGAGAGAGAGAGACAGAGACAGAGACAGAGAGACACACAGAGAGACAGAGACAGAGAGAGACAGAGAGATACACAGAAAGACAGAGACAGAGAGACACACAAAGAGACAGAGACAGAGACAGAGACAGAGAGACAGAGACAGAGAGACAGAGGGAGAGAGAGACAGAGAGACAGAAACAGAGAGACACACAGACAGAGAGAGAGAGAGAGAGAGAGAGAGAGAGAGAGAGAGAGAGAGAAGAGACTCAAGATTGCTAAGAGTATTATACTCTGAATTCACTTATCCACATGGAAAATCAGTGGATTTCACATAATTCCCTTGAAGGAGTTGCTTTTTCTCCCTTTCTTGTGGTTGTTTCCACTGGGACAAAAATCAAATGGCATCTGACACTAGTTTTGAAAATTTAATAAGATTAATTTGGAAACTACTATGGGGTCATTCCTTATCATCTGCTTTTGTTTAAATAAAGCCGAAAATTCCCCCATAAACATTAAATGATGTTGAAAACCCAACTACATTTCCTTACTTTTGTCATGCCTTGTACTTTAAATGTCAATTTCTTTTCCAAAGCAGTTTTGTTAGTTTTGTCTTGTCTTCTAAACCTCTGTTAGTCTGCATCCTCACTAGCCTCTATCTGATTTCTTAATATTTATCGGTATCACCTTAGTCAAAGGCATTTCCACTCATATCTGGATTATTGCCACACATTCCTACATATCTACCTGTATTAACTATTGCTGCCTTCTTATCAATTCTACTACTAGAATATTATTAATAATAATCAAAATAAGATACAATAATATAGTCTCTTTTGGCATTTAAAATCATTCAGTGGCTTCTTATAGTTCTTAGGCTAAAAGAATGAAACCTTAATTTACCAGGCCAAAACTAGGGTCACAATCTGTCTCAATTTACTTAATCTATTAGCATTTCACCTGTTGTTTTGACTTATCATTATCCTCTTAACTTTGAAAGTACCCTAATTAGCTCTATAGGTCATGTGACCTTGACTGACTATCAACAGTCTTTGCATGCCTTCTCATTCACTGGACTTCAGCAGTACCAACCCTCTCCTGCTGTCTTACATTTTCTTTTTCTGAGCTCAGAACCTTGGCACATGCCTCCCCGAAATGTGTTTTCCTCTTCTCTTTACCAAGGTAACTGTTACTCATCGTTCAGAGCTCATTTGATCTCATTTTAAATGTCAAGCCCTTCTATTATGTGCTCTTATAACTCTTGGTACTTTCCTTCAAAGCATTTACCACTTTGTGATCACATGTAAATGAGTGTCATTATTCAAATAATGTCTGACACCCCTCTTCTCCTGGAAGACAGCACAAGGGTATATGTTTTGTTCATTAAATTTCTAATAGCTCCCTCAGAACCTGGCACAGAGGATGCAATCAATATGTACTTGTGAAGTGAATAAGCTGGTGAACATGCTCAGGGCATTCTGTACATAGCACCTCCCACAAGGTCCAGATTAAAACTGAAGTCAAATGATTGCAAATATGATTAATGTCTTATGTAAGATCTGTTTTGTTCACCAGAATGTAAATTCCAAGACAATAGTGAAACAGGGGCTATGACTATGAGATAGCAGATCTAATTCAGTGGTACCACTAATTGAGAGTCAGTTTGTTGAATGGCCTGGGCAAGTCATTTAACCTCTGTGTTCAATACACTAAATGGGAATGGCAGGAATATCAGTTTCTTAGGTAAATGTGTGGATCTTATACAGTGGAACAGAGAATGAAGAATCATAAGTGACATCTAACGATTCATAATTTTCATCATTGAACACTTTGGTTTTCAATATGAAGTGGAGTGTTGTGGTATTATATGCAAATATTCAATACCTTGTAATTGAATTACTCGAGGGACTCAAACTTTTGCTATATGGTGTGGTTGTACTCAAACCTGTGTGGACGCTGTCTTTAAACTGTTCACCAGGATCTATTTTTCAATCATTGCTTTATATGAATGTCTTTAAGTCTTGTTACAAAGACTGGAAAACAGCCTCATATACTAATACTACAGGCATTGTCACAACTATCTACATGACAGTGAATGCATGTGATATAGCACAGGGCCACAGTCACTAAGATTGTTTACATATAATACAAATGATACCATATCATGGCTGCTGTGATGTGATGAATGAGAAATAGATCCCATAGGCTCAGGTATTTAAACATTTGATTCCTACTTGGAGATACTATTTAGAGACTTTTAGGTAGCTCAGATTTGGGGTGGTGCATTATTGAGAGTAGGCTATAATTCCCAGTAATTTCCCTAAGTATATTTTTAATGATGGGTTTTTAAACATTTAATCTCTCTTTTAGCCCATAATCCATCAGAGATAGTGAAAAAAGAAAAGATATGGAGAAAGTGAACTTGTTTAGAAAGATTTTTCTGCAGTAACTCCCATCCCTGTTGCCCAGAAATCCACAGTTTAGTCACAGGTTAGTAGCAGCAGCTCAATCCATTTGCAAACATTTAGTAAACAAGAACTATCTAGCAGAGACAACTAGGTCTCAGTATTGGCATAAATCAGCAGGAGAGAGCAGTAGGAACAGCAGAAGTTTTTTGCTATGGCTCTCTCAGTGAAGCAAAGATCAGCGAAGAGCAAGACCAACAAGCATTGTATAGTTAGCTCTATAAAGGAAGCCTAGCTCTGCCTCCATCATTGTCTGGAGAGTACTTTTTTATAGTTTTTCCAAACGTCATGTGTCCTCCATGAGTCTTGTCTCAGTACATATGTCTGTCTCAGCTGACGTCACTCTGTCAATCAGTCCAAGTTCACAGAGGCAGCAAGAAATTGTAGTATACCATCAGAAGTTTTTTGGTGTTTTTCTCTCTATGGAGTCCTGACAAATGTAGCTCAATTATGCAGTTCAAGGTGGACCAATATCAGTATGTCATTAGCAAAGATTCCTTTATCATGTCTTAATGCAATATCTTTTCTTTTGTGTCTGTTTTAGCTAAAAGTTCTTTTATGAGTCTTAGTCTTTTACCTATGTCCACTCTAGTTAACCTTTTTTTTTATGTGTTTGTCCCATCAAAACACCATCTAACTGACTATGATCTTTAAGGCTTTATTTCAATAGCCTTTGGGATTATCTAGCTCCTCTGAAGTATTAGTTTGCTCTCTCTCTCTCTCTCTCTCTCTCTCTCTCTCTCTCTCTCTCTCTCTCTGTGTGTGTGTGTGTGTGTGTGCGCGTGCGTGTGTGCATGTGCACATGTGCATGTGTGTTTCATGATTATATTTGAAGAGGTGAGCTCTCAGCTTCCTACTTCTGTCACCATGCCTGACGCTTTCTGTCATGCCTCCCCACCATGGTGGGTTTGTATCCTTCTGAAACAGTAATCAAAGTCAATTCTTCCACAATTTGCTTTTGGTCAGGGTGTTTTATTAAAGCAACAGAAAATTTACTAAGATGGTCATATGCAGCATGTTGTTTCCAACTTGTAAGTATAGAGTATTGAAAATGAGTTCTCTTTGCTTTTTTAGTTCAAGACTCTGCCTTGGATGTATAATCATCTCTGGACATGATCTTATATAGATATATTTTCTTAGTTGGTTGCTGTATGCTGATTGACCCACTAAATAGAAAGATCAAAGAGATGAGCTTTAAAAGGAACTGTAGTTATTAGTCATTCTTTGTCAGCTGTACTGCCTTAGACCCTGATGTAGTTAACAGAGAGAGAAAACAATAGCTCTTTCTTTAATATGGTTAATGTGTGAAAGCAACATGCTTATTTTAGCTGTGTTCCCAAAGAAATATGTTGAGATTAGCTTATCAATATGGGAGGCTATTGTACAACAAAAGTTTCCCTGAACAGAAGCTACATACACATCTATTCATGTCAGATAGAGAACCCATGACAGACCAAAGTACAGATACAACCAAAGTTGGTGAACCCATGAGTTTTATTGGTGTTACTTACAGGAATTTTGGTGATAGATTACTTATAGGAGCAAACATGTCCTCAGAGACAGCAACACTACCAAAATTCCACCTCAGCATGGGTGGCAGCTCACAAAGCTGAGAACCAGGAGAACATTGCAAAGGCCACAGAGACCTCAACAGATTGGAGAGTGTCTTTTCCAAGAGATTCTGGCCTTAAATCATTTTCAGGTAGCTAAGCTGTTCTTTCCTTCTTCCAGGCAGGTGGCTTGGTTTGGGAATCTTCTTTGTAACCTTTGTCCTCTGAGAGTCTTCTTTGTAGCTTGGCTTGTTTGGGAGTCTTCTTTTCAGGTTGGTTGTGAGTAACCCTCAGCAGCTTCATTCATTGCTTAATCTGGGATGGAGGAGTCTAATAAATCTGGTCAGTTTCAGGGACATCCTCAAGCATTTTTTGGAGTTATCTCCTCTATAGGATGGAATGTTTCAATCTTGGAGGAAACTCATACAACCAGAGGCACCGAAACATTGCTGTGAGCAGGGTTGCAGGGTGGTGCACAAAAGAGAGAGTCAATATAAGGTACTCTTTAAATTTCACTTACATTCCCCATTTATAATTATGTTCTGCTATGTGCCAGCCAATGAAATAGATATCACTTGACACTGTTTCATGATAGCCCATGTAGTTACAAATTTAAAGAAGCTGTTGTGTCAAGGCCTAAAATTGGTTTGGTAGCTCCAGGCCATGCCTGTGGCAAAGACATATGTATATGCCATTGGCAGTTTGACTTGTATGGATTAACATGGTAAGGGGATCAAAGAGCGAGGGAGTGGAGCACTGGCAGTATCTGTCATATAGGTGGAGATCTTCCCACTGGCATTTCTAAGTCATCAACACACTGTATAGAATGTGACTATGGCAGGAAAACTATGAAGCCAGTTTGTTTCTCTCCTCTATAGGCTGTGCCACTTTTCTTTATTCCACTTTCCTTTCATCTCTTTATTTCATTCTTGATTCAGTGTGCCCTCTTCTTTCCTACCTCTTTCTGACGTATCTGGACTGTGCACAATTCCTTTTCCCCTTTGCTTTTTCTCAAATGGAACTCCTTGCCTTCTGAGTCTCCTCTCAGAACAAACACTATTATGATGGATGATAACATGATTAGTATTGCAGTGATGATAACATTTGTTGACTGAATGCTCCACTGGTCACTGCTCCTGGCTGTCACAAAGACAGCTGAGGAGCCACTAAGTCAGGATAATAAGTAATCAAAACTGAAGGGCTCTTTTCAGCCTGGCTTCCCTCTGCCTAGGCAATGGTTGGCCCTGTGTGGCTCTGCTCTGGATCCATGCCACTCTGCCTCATCTAGTTGGCACTGCCTGGAGGTACACAGCCTTTCGTGTCAGATGAAACTGATGATTATTCCCAGTTAGAAATATGAAATTCCTGAATGATTAGGACACTGAGGTCCAAGTTCATATCTAATGCTTCTTTAGGCTTCTTGATCCTCATTTTACTTTTAAGTCTGTGACTCCTGTTAAAATGCCCTTGAATTTGATTTTCATCCTTTAAGCATCTTGTCATATCAGTTTGCTCAAGAATGCTCACCCTGCTTAGAAATTTCCTTTGTGTTGCTACCTGATGAATGTAGGAAAAGCCCAACAGGACCAGTCCTCACATAAGTGAGATACTATAATGTGATCTCAGAGGTACTAGAACATCACACATATAATGATCATTTTCCAATGCCTGAAATTTTCTTAATAAGAAACAATTCCATTCATGTCATAATAAACAGAGATAAAGATAGAAAGAGAAAGAGTTTTCCTTGAATCTTAGTAGAGATGAAGATTTTGAAGTGTTTGAATTGATGAGGAGTCTTACAGTTGGACTGAGTACACTTTGCATTATAAGGTAGCCACAGCCTTTGGGGGTTAGGGTTGGAATGCTGATTTCAACCTGAAATAGCCTCGACAGCAGTGGTTTTCAACCTGTGGATTGCAGTCCCTTTGAGGGTTGCAGAACAGATCCTACATATCAGATATTTACATTCATAACAATAACATACTGTATTGTATGAAGTACAATGTACTTCATAACTCAACAAAAATAATTTTATGTTTAGGGGTTACTATAACAGGAGGAACTGTATTAAAGGTTGAAGCATTAAGAAGGTTGAGAACCACTGCTCTGCATGACTATGCTTTGGGTGCTTGATCCTCAGCTTAAGCTGCTGTTCTGAAAAGCCTTTAGGAATTGGGGCCTCATTATCAGAAGTAAGTCAGTAGACATGGGCTTTTCCTGGTTTCACCAGCCATTGTTTGGGGGAGTACTTTCTCTATCTCCTGGTCTGCATCCATGTGAAGCCATTGGCATCTGCTCCCACTACCACAGTGTCACTCTGCTTTCCCTGCCATGATGGACTGTGTACTTTTAAAATCATGAGCTACAATGAATCTTTCCTTCCAGAAGTTGCTTCTTTCAGGTATGTTGTCATAGAGATGATAAAAATTATGATCATGTAGCATTATTCCCAGCTAGGGTATAGAGAATGTAATAACTTTTTTTTTTTTGGTAAAGTTCTATTGCTGTAGTTTTGGGGGGTAGTGATTTCTTTTTTACTTCTATATCCTTAGCTTTCTGGGAAGCAGTCATGAGTTCTTTCTACACTCTCCCACAAAGTGTAGCTACTTCTTGATATTGCCTAACACACCAGTAACCAATCAGTTCCATCCCCACTCTGCTGTGCTAAGTCTTCAGTTATACACACTCAACCTACATTGTTTGTCACAGAGATTTACTAGATAGTCATTCTAAAACAATTTTCTTCATTAATAAGGAAACACTCTGTTCTCTCCTTTGTATGGCATTCCTTAGTACTTGGATAACATTTTGTATGTGTATTTTTCTTTGTTAGTGAGACATGTGTTAAGTACCTTTCTAGAAACAGATTTTAGATTTCTCTCATACTTGAAAAAACTTCTCCTCCTAATCATAAGCTTTAATTTGTCTAGTACCCAAATTATTCGAGTCAAAATAATTTTCCATCAAAATGTGGACATTGGTCAGTTACTAGTATGACATATGAGAAGTCTGAGGACTTCCTGATTCTTTACAATAATTTTCGCTTGGAGGATTTTTAGGCTTTTCTAGTTGTCTTTGTTAATGTAGCACTGAAAATAATACACATCATTAATGTTCAGTGTGTATGTGTGTGTGTGTGTGTGTGTGTGTGTGTTCTATATTGTATTTAGGATTATATGAGCTCTCACCTTCTGGAAATTCATTTTCTTAATTCTGATGAAATGTCCTGTTATTGCCTCTTTACAATTTCTTTACCTAAGTTGGACTTAGAAATTCTTATGAGCCAGGTGTTTTATATCCCAAACTATTGAACTTTATCTCCTTAGGTCCTTCAGTTTACCTGTTGGAGATATTTTCTCATAGTTATATTTGAACCCATTAATTGAGTTTTGAGGTGGTTTTAGTTATCACATTAAAACCACAAGTGCTCTTAAGTGTTTTATTATTCCATTGTTGTAACATTCTCATATTGCTGTGCGGATGTAAGCTTTTCTCTTACCCTCTCCCATTGTTTTTATTATGATGATTTTATTTAACTTTTTTTTTTTAAATTTCTTTTTGGTGTGCTTGGTTGGAGTCTATCCTGACTCGCTTTATGTCAACTTGACACAATCTAGAGCCATTTTGAAAGAAGAAACCTTAGTTGAAAAAGAAAATGTTCCTGCCAGATTGGTCTGTCAGCAACCCAGTGCTGCATTTTCTTGACTGGTGATTAGTGTGAGAGGGCCCATCCTTATAATGGGTGTTTCTACTCCTGGGCTGGATGTCCTGGGTGCTATGAGCAAGCAGGATGAGCAATATATGGAAAACAAGCCAGTACGCAGCACCATTCCATGGCCTCTGCATCAGCTCCTGCCTCCAGGTTCCTGCCTGTTTGAGTTCCTGCCTTGGCTTCTCTAGATAGATTGTAATTCAGGTTATATAATCTACATAAACCTTTCTTCCCCAAGTTGTTTACAGTCATGGTGTTTTAGCACAGCAACAGAAACTTTAACCAAAACAGAGTCTGATAGTTATGGTAGAGGCAATCCAGAATGTGTTTTTAATCTTGTGCTGTTTATCCATACTTAGGAATAAATACAGAAAAGCTAGGTGAATATGATGTGATTGGCTGAAGGCCAGTCGTTTTGCTGGAGATTCCTCAAAAAATAAGAATCTAAACCTGGCGTGGTGGTGCACGCCCTTAATCCCAGCACTTGGGAGGCAGAGGCAGGTGGATTTCTGAGTTCGAGGCCAGCGTGGTCTAAAGAGGATATCCAGGGCTAAACAGAGAAACCCTGTCTCGAAAAACCAAAAAAAAAAAAAAAAAAAAAAAAAAAAAAAAAAAAAAAAGAATCTATACAGCTTTTTCTAGAGATCATTTCCTCAGAAAAGAATCTTCTAATTTTTTTATTTGGAAAGCTGTGTGAAGTGAAGATTGGAAGCTTATACTGTAGTTCCAGAAGCGAAGAAAGAGGAAGAGCAGCTGGAATTTCAATCCCACCCTTTTCTCTACTCTCTATTGTTTCAAGCTTTACAGCCTCTTTCAAGAAACTGCTCAGCTCTTGATGGGGAGTACCACGATGGTGATTGGCTAATGGGAATTATAAACAGGGCCTTAAGCATGCTAGGCAAGCGCTGCACTTACGTGAAGAGTTTGAATAGCCTATCTTTTCTTGCAATCTTGTGAGGTGCAAGCCTTTCTCTCTGGTTGAAGAGGGTTGGGACACAATATATAAATTGGCATTTATTTTGTATGCTGTAAGAAAGAACATAACGTGTTTAACACAAATTGGGAAAAATTCTTTGTCTACTACCCACAGAAAGAAGACAGTATTTTCTGTGTCAACAAAAATTCACTAGAAATGAACTTATCTCCTAACTCAAAAAAAGAAGAAGAAGAAGAAGAAGAAGAAGAAGAAGAAGAAGAAGAAGAAGAAGAAGAAGAAGAAGAAGAAGAAGAAGAAGAAGAAGAAGCAGTATTTCAGCCAAAAGTTGCAGCCTTTCATACAAAATGGAAGTGAATGTCATTGGAAGAATAGGGGAATCTCTGGTGTTGAGAAAGTTCTCTTCCAGGTACATACTTGCATCTACTGTGAAAATAAGGAATGTAAACCTGTAGGACAGAAGTGCTTAGTCCTGGCTGGTTGGTATTTCCATTTGATTGTAGGTCCCAGCCTGTTCACTGGTCAATTTGAGGTCCTGAAATGGGATTTTCTGGAGGTTGTTTATTTTTGTAATTGAAGCAGGCAAAGGCTGTGGATATCAATGTGTACTTCTGCAGAAACAAAGATTATGTATGTAACTCTCGGTTAACAAATGGCTAGCAGACTTCAATTGAATTTAGGCCCAGTAGCTACTCTGGACCCTTCTTGGAGATTCAGCTTTTCTTGAAGTTTACATCTTACAACAGTGTTTCGAAGCATGCACAGTCAAAGCTGGCATCTGAAGACATTGTTAAGACATTAAGTCTAATTCTGTAGGTATGAGCAGTGGCCAAGAGTCTGTTCCTAAAAGGCTCTCAAAGAATGCTAATGCTATTGGTCTAGAGACCCCACTTTGGCTAGCCAGCCACTTGCTAAGTCCTTCTTCCTTTATTATGCAGTGACTCTCTTTGGTGATAGATAGATCAGTGTGGATCCAGACGTTCCATATGTATAACAGCATATCAAATGTTGGCATTATGATTCATAAAAGTAGCAAAATTATAGATATAAAGTAGCAATGAAAGTAATCTTATGGTTTGGGCTTACCCCAATATGAGGGTCTGTATTAAAGGGTCATACATAGCATTAGGAAAGTTGAGAACCACTGGCTTATAGGAAACAATGACAAATGCTTCCGATAAGTATAAGCAGAAGAATGGTATAGATGTTTACAGCTTTCACCGTACCCAAGAAAATTCATCAAGGAGCAAAATTCATAACTAATGGTAGGCTGGATGCCATTGCACATGAAATTGCTTTGCTCAGTAAGTTAAAGAAATAATAATTACCTAAAGCATCTGAAGACAAGAACATCAGCTGGCTAGTCTCTCATGATTTAAGTTTCTAAAATAATGAATGTGAAGGAATGACTCAAAGATCAACATATTTCGATCTATTTCTTCCAGCTGGTTTCTGGCTTTCACATATTTATGTTTGGGGCAGTTCTGACAAATGTGGTGGTTGCAGGTTTGCAGAGGTTGCCTTTCAATAGGAGATGCATTACTTACCAGTGGAAGTGGGCCAAGATCAATGCTTTTTTTTCTTAGTAAAATTAATTGTATTTTTTTTAAAAAAGGAACTTTTGAAATACCCACATTGTTTGCTGCTTTACTGTGGGTGGCTGCTAATTTATCCGACTGACTCATTCTCCAAGATTGCCCCCTTAGACTTAACTGGCCAGAAGTATTGTTTTTACCTAAAGTCATTACTCTGCTTAAGTCCTGTACTTTTAGTTTTGATTTTGATCTTTTTTCTTTCTTTTTTAAAACATGGATGTCTTAAGTTAGGGTTTCTATTGCTGTGATGAAACACCACAGCCAAAGCAACATGTGGAGGAAAGGGTTTACTGAGCTTCTACTGCCACATCATGCTTCATCATTGAAGGAAGTCAGGAAGGAAGTCAAACAGGGCAGGAACCTGAAGCAGAGGCTATGAGGGGTGCTTATCTGCTTGCTCACTATGACTTGCTCAGGATGCTTTCCTGTAGAACCCAGGACCACCAACTCAGGGATGGCCCCACCCACAATGGTCTGGGCCCTCCTACATCAGTCACTGAGCAAAGGGAATCTTATGGATGAATTGTCTCAGCTGAGCTCCACTCCTCTCATGTTTCTAGTTTGTGTCAAGCTGACATAAAAATTAGCTGGCACATGGGGAAATGGGAAGAAAGGAACACATGCTTCATTGTAAGAGAGTGAATTCAATGCATTCTTATTATTGGCAATAAATGGTTTGGGTCAACTTCCTTACAAGTTATTTTTGAGTAGAAGCTTAAAAGAAGGGCCAATGAAAGCGTTTGAAGAAGCTTGATATTTAGATGAAGAAAGAGTGAAGAGGGTTGATTTATTTTGAATTTTTTATTTTAAGTCCAACATAGGAAAGCGCAGAAATTAGGCAGATTGATGAATTATCACACACTGAACACCAAGAACCAAGCATCCATATAAATATAATATCACCAGCACCCTGGAGGTCTTGTTCATGTACTCTTTCAGTCTCTCACTGTGCCTCACTCTAATCAAGCTAACCATTATTCTGCCTAGTTTAGAATTTCATACAAATGGAATTATGCTGTATTGATTTTTCTGAGCCTGGCTTCTTAACTCAATAATATGTTCATTTGATTTTCATATGTATCTACACACAGCTGTGATTTGCTTATTTTTTTGTGGCTGTGTATTGTTTTTGTATCACTTAAACAAAATTTACTGCTATTCTGTTGACGGTCATTCGGCACTTCTTCTCATTGCAAGTACCACTGACATGAATGTTCTAATACACTTAATTTTGTAAACTTTGTTTTTTAAAAAAAAACATGCATTCATTTCTGCCAGGCAACCGTCCTGAGAATAGAACTGCTAAGTTCTACAGTAGATACTGACAAATAGATTTCCGACTAGATAGGTGCTTATCTCTAAGGGTATCATTTCAGGTAGTGAAGAAACAGGGATAATACCTAAAGGGCTGCAGACATTTTTAAATGGAATAGAGGGGACAGGTAAGGTATTGGACATATGAAGTCATTTTTGTTGTTTTGTTTTGTTCTGTTTCTGATACAAGGTCTCACTATGCGGCTTTGGCTAGACTGGAACTCACTATGTAGATAGGTTGGCCTCAAACCCAGAAAGATCTGCCTGCCTCAGCCTCCACATGCTAGAATTAAATATATGTATCATTTTTTTAAACTACAATTTTTATTTAGATGCTAATAATCCAGCTTAAACAACTGGAACAAACAAAAAAGGAAGCAGTGCCCTGTTGGATGATTGACTTAACAAGGGACAAGTAATAAATCAATCATGTGAGTTGCTGACTAGATTGATGACAGCAGTCACTAATATTCACTCTTAAGCCTATTAGGATGTACAAGCACCAACAGGAGAACAAACTCTGGTACTCAGAAAGCACATTGCTTGAATTCAAATCCCAGTCCTCCATCTATTTCCTGTGTAATTTTTGAATGTTTTCTCTTGACTCAGCCTCTGAATCCTCAAAGTATCTAAAATAAGTATTTATACTTTGATGTTGTTGGGAAGATAAAACAATATGGCAAATGTAGAACTTAGAAAATCATGATAGACAACATTTGTAGCACTGATTATGTGTTACCATCCAGATATCATTTGATCATTAGCATACACAGAAAAGAGCTGGGTGTGGTGGCACAAGCTTTTAATCCTACCTAAAACAAACAAACAAACAAAATACAAAGAAGAAGGTTTACTTCTTTATAAAATTTATAAATATATAGTTACATAATAAAACTAAATGTATTTTTTGAAAATTTGCATATACATATAGTGCATTCTGATTATGCTTATCCTCACTTTCTTTTACCTCCTTCCCATCTAACCTTCTTCCCTACAGGTTCTATTCTCATAATCATGAAATTTTGTTTTGCTTTGTGATCCGTTGAGTTTAACCAGGGTTTTCTGAGTGACCACAACTATGGGGCTATCTATCTAGCTCTATATTATGTCTACATGCTCCTGCATATATCATTTTAATTTAAAAATTTTGAGAATTTCATACATAAGTACATTCTTCTACTCTTAGCAAACATTGGTTGCCTAAAACTCTTCATCTAGGGTGGGGCCCATCTCTGTTGGCATGCTGACGAATGTGGTCCTTGTGTAGGTCTTGTTTAGGTTGCCATATTCTTGAGGTTTCATGGGTAAAGCATCCCCGTTTTGTCTACAAGACAGTATCTTCCAACAGACTTCCTTTTCTTCTGGCTCTTAATATTATTTCACCTCTTCTGTGATGTTCCATGAGCCTAAGGTGCCCCACTTATCAGTTAATCTCTGCATTTTGATTGATTGTGGGTTTTGTAATGGCCCCTATCTGCTACAAAAGGAAGCTTCCTTGATGAGGATGGAAGCTACCTTATCTATGTATTTTGATTGTTTTTTATATCTATTTTCATATATAGGGTCAGAGAATAAGGGATTTGCTGAATGACAAATATTGGCAAGTATTAGCTACGGCTGACTTTACTCATTGTTACTTCTCTTAAGGAACTAAAATATAGGCAAACAAGTGTTTCCACAACTGAAACATAATATACATGGTTGGTGAGAATGTAAGAACAGAACCAAAAACCCCAGTACAACCACTTTACTAAAGGATTCATCTGTTTCCAATAGAAGTAAGCATACAACTGCCATATGGCCCAGCCATTATATGTCTAGGTATTTATTCAGGATGCATGAAAATAAAATGGCTTGTGTGCACTTATTCACAAAAGCTTTATTTGCTATAGGAAGAAAATGCCAATAGCTACTGGTAACTGAACAGCAGATAAGGTAAATATAGACAATTTCTATGAAATGGAATTTACCTCAGCAATAAAAAAAAGGATGAGCCACTAACATACCTATCAATAGATCAAGCCTCCAATACATCATGGTGAGTAAAAGAAGTGAGGCAAATGAAAGCAGGTGTGCTTTACAGGTACATTTGCATGGAATCCTAGACAATGCAAACTAAATGACAAATACTAACTAATGCAATACAGTGACGGAGAGCAGATCAGGGAGTATTGAAGACGGGATGTGGATGGAGATGAACACAAACAGTCCTCTAGGAATCGCTGTGAAGGTTCCACAATGTATCTATTATTGAGGTTTCCTGTATGTAAATAAAAGAAATAGACATGTGTATATTTAAAATGGGTGTAGGTTATTGTATGCAATTCATAACTCAGTAATGATTTTTAAAGACTTTAACTTAGCATTGAATATATGTATATATATATATATATATATATATATATATATATATATATATATATATATATATATATAATCATGTTACATGTACAGGCCATTGCCATTCTCATATAGACTGAGATTGCTGGTATTAAAGAAATCACTGCATTATGGCATTTCCTTAAAACTACTACTACAAAGAACTTCTTTGCTTCTGAAGGTGGAAAGAAGTGTAATGTTTTTCTTTTTGTCTATCTTACTTTTTTGTGTATGTGAGAGGTATGGTTTAAGACAGTCTCACTCTGTATTCCAGGCTTGACTAGAACTCACTCTTTAGGCATCCCAGGCTGGAATTCAGTGGTGAGATTACAGACATATATTTCCACACCTAGTGTAGCAGTATCTCTTCAAAAAAATTAATATAGTTTGGTCACACTCTTCCCTCCCCATCTCCTCCCAGATCCTCCTCACCTCTGTGCCTACTCACTTTCATATTCTATTTTTATCATTTGTTTGTTTATTTGTTTGTTTTATTTTTGAGGTAAACAAGAAATTAGAAGAAATATTCTTTATGGTGTAGTCTAATCTACAATACTGCCAACTAGTGTTCAGGGTCTGCTGAGCAATGGAGAATAAGAACCTATCACATATGTCCCTCAGCCCATGCATGTCCCTTGCTCTTTAATATTTATGCATATGCTACACATTTTATTTTTTAAGGGTAAGCAAAATGCTTGCATGTTCTCTCATGTTAAATTCAAATTAGTGCATAAATATTGCATTCAGAATTAGGTACTTTACCTCTAAATAACTTGTGCTTTTTGGGGGGAGTTATTTTGAGGAAAGAGATGAACTGTGTTGCTGAATTCCACATACACGAGAGGCATAAGGTATTTGTGCTTCAGATGCTACAAAAAGGCACTTGGAATAATGCTTCCCTCTCCTTCAAACCTTGTCTGGAACAACTGCCATATGGCAGTCATTGTCATTTTGCTTGGAACATTTTGACAGGAAGAATTGGATCTACAAAAGATGGGAGGAAAATGTCATATTTAGAGGTCCTATTAGCTACCAAGCATTCTATCACTTGCTTCATGAAAGTTCACAAAGTCCTCGACAAGTCTATAGTATTAACCTCATCTTACATTTGAAGAACTTGAGGGGTCACAGCCCATGCCCCAAGTCAGTTGTGGCCACCCATTCTCAATAAGTCTATTTAAAATGCCAATTTAAAAATGGAAAGCAGAAAAAAATGTGTTCGTGTGACCACTTTGTGAAGAGGAAAAAGAAGGGACAGAAATTGCCAATGTGTGTCTTTGAGGTCTTGAAATGAGATCGAAGTTTATTTAGAGGGGCAAAGATATGCAAATCTAAGCAGTCCTTTTCAAGGTGTAGTCCCACCGACATTGACTCTGTTTTATCTGGGCTTCAGTCTCATCCTGTAAGATAGTCTCACAAGTTGTGAAATCTTTTTCCAAGTTGGCCTCTCTGGCTGATGTCTTTTCCATCTAACACCAAGAAATGCCCATTTCTTTGGGGTCCATTGTGTCAACAAATAGTCTGGTAATCAGACTAACGGACATGGGTCTCCTTAGAATATCTTCATTTCTACCAGGCTTGTCACACTAAACACAGGGAAACTGTGGCTTGGATAGGTTAAGAGGTCTATCAAGAATTCCCAAGGCATTCACAAATTTGAAGGCAGTCCTCAAGAGACACTGAGAAATTAAAGAAAACTTAGGCATCTTATGGGACAGAGTTAAAAAGTAAGAGTTCTGGGTAAACTGAGACACTTCAGTTATAGCTCTGGCTAGGTCAAGAGTAAACTCATAAAGGAACCATTTTTACAAAGACTGAAGCCCAGCTTCACATCAGTTCAGCCCTCCCCTGCCAGAAGCAAACATAGAATCTTACTGGGGGAAAATAACTATTCAAACACTCAAATTATCTTGATCATTGTCAAACACAGCGTGCAGTCTTCCATTAGAAAACTGTAACCAAACATGACAAAAGATAGCAATTTATTTTTATGAAAAGGAAAAGGCAGAATCTGTCAACAGACCTATCAGTCAGATAAGGAGTTATTAGCCACATGCTTTAAAATAATGTGGACTAATATTAATATGTTTAATTAATCTTATAGCTAGGTGAGCTATTTCAGTCAAGAGCTGGAAGCTATAGCCATTTATTAAACATTCTAAAATTGCAAACTCTAAACACTAAAATCAAGAACTCATCAGGTAGGATTTGCACAGTAGATTTAATAGTAGTCAAATTTTATATATTCTTTTTATCTCAGAAATATACATAGAGGTTAAAATAACCTTTACTTGTTTTAGTTCAACTGAGAGAACTCTGGTCTATAGTGAAACCTTGATTTGTTCATTTTCCATCTTTGAGCACAGTCGCTAATTGCTTCACTGCAGCTACTCATGAGTGGGAAAATAAAATGTGTAGTCATAAACACATTAAATGATTATTTTCTTTATCAAGGCTTCATAGACCTGTCTTCTTTTTCCAGTGTTTTACAATTGTTTCAGCCCAGAAATGTGAATGACTTCACACAATGCTACTGCAATGATCCTGTATCATGCTTGCTGGTTGCATTTCATTTTCTTGCCAACACTCGTTGATAAAGAAGGTAGCTATGAGCTCTGAACCCTGAAATCGGATTAAAAATCATAATTTAGCTTTACAAACCTTGGAGAAGTACTTCTCCACAATTACCTTTTAAATCCATCCAACCATTCTACTAATTTCATTCCTTGTTTAGAAGTTCAGATCCATGAATGATTTTTAAATTAAAATTTTGCCTCAACCCTAGAATCCTTAGGTTCAGAAACAGTCATGTATATTAAACCAGTCTCGTAGACATAATCTCCAAAACATCCCATTGTCTTCACTTCTGCTTGATGTAATGGCTCTAATTCACAGCTTCTAGCACAGGATAGCTGAATCAGATGACTGTAGGGGATGATAAGCTCTGCCTCACTGAAGATTATGTATTGGAGGCCTAGAATGTTCATTGTGTTATTCAGTACTGCATTTCGAGGACAAGAAATGTGAGATGATGCAGACATTGTTCCCACTCCCAGGGACACGGACTTGGAATTTAAACCTGGATGGGGATAGTGAAGCCCTGTGTATGTGTGTACTGGCTAGCTTTGTGTCAACTTGACACAGCTGGAGTTATCCCAGAGAAAGGAGCTTTAGTTGGGGAAATGCCTCCATGAGATCCAGCTGTAAGGCATTTTCTCAATTAGTGATCAAGGGGGGAGGGCCCCTTGTGGGT
>NC_034613.1:136970820-137013844 GCF_900095145.1 Mus pahari | reverse complement strand
CTTGCTTCTTGGTCATTATGTTTGTGCAGGAATAGAAACCCTGACTAAGACAATGTGCATGAATGAGTGTTTCTCCTCTAGTGTCAGATGATCACTCCATGTACAATTTTGTTTCTGGGTCCGTATTTGTGAGGAAACTTTACCTTCCCCTTTATAACAGCAATGACTGAATAGCAGTGAAAGATGCTGGCCTAAAGAATAGAGCTCTGTAAGCCATGTTTTCATTTTGAAAACAATTTAGGGGTCTAGAAATCCAATCTGAATGATGTGTGGCTTTTCTAATATAAACCTACAGTAATTGTACAGAAACCATTCGGTTCAGGGCTGGTGAACTTCTCCTGCCTCAGGTATATAACTTATAGTGGGGGCCTAGCAGGCTGACAAGGAAGGACAGGCACCTGTTGTTAAAGAATAAATTCAATTGCTGCCCCCAAGGACAAGACAACCTAGATGAAGGGCTATTATTTTCACAATTCATATACAGAAATACTGAAGCACAGATGTAAACATGTTGGCTAGGGATCACGTACAGGCTTACTTTGTATCTGTGCCTTTGGGAAGCCTAGAGTTCTTGAGGCAGAACACAAGATTTTGATTTGCATGAAGTTTCCTAAGCATTAAAGTCACAGGGGGATTTGCTAGCTGCTTCTCTACCCACACCAGCACACTTAGATCAGGAAACTCCAGGAGACAGTAACAGCAAAGCTACTGGCCCTCCAGAGACACTTGGGAATGTCTGAGCATACTCTCTTCACAATTCTGAAGCATTTGTTGTTCTGGGACACCTCTGTTTTCTCCGTGAGCAGGGTGATTGCTGAAAGCATCCCTAACACTGGGTTATACGCTCTTTAATTTCCTCAAAAGAAAATAATACAAAAATAGATGTGTAACTTGAACTTGGGAGATTTTTTAAAATGGAATATTAACAGACTTTGCCAGTATTTCCCAGGGGCAGTGGCCCAGAGTACATGTTGTGACAGCTCAGCTCAGCTATTGAAGAAGCAGTTTGGGGACTTGTTAAAAGTGTAGAAACAAATGTCCTTACAGAATCAAGGCCCCAGTACATTTCAGAGGGGGATTGGATGCAATAAAAAGTATCCATTACTTGACTCTAAAATATTCTGTAACCTACAGTTAGTGGAAGAAGTCATACATAGACTTCCTTAAAAATACATAAAATTTCTTAGGAAAAACCCTTTCTAGGAGAATTAAGGGCTTCAAATAAAACAGCTAATACAAAAGAGAAAGAATGGTTGTACCATATATGCATGCACAGAAGTTCAGAGGAGCAAGTGGGGATAGGGAGAGGTGGTGGTATGGGAGTGGGACTGGAGGTTAGGAAGAAGATAAAAGGAGGCTTCTTTGTATCCAGAAGCAGCCAGTCCATAAGGCAATACACACTGACCTGATGTTTATATTCCTTCAGAATGCCCAAAAGAATCCTTGGCAGATTTTGACCCTGTGACAGACTTTCTCTCTATAGCTCAGGCTGACATCAAACTTGTGAACCCACTGTCTCAGACTCTCACATGCAAGGATTATAGGTACATGATGCCACACTGGGCATCTCATGGTAATTTTAAGGCATAAATGATAATAGCAGGAAGAGACTGAAAGCATGAGACAGGGAAGGAGATCCTTGTCTGAGAATGTAATGCTTTGATTATTAAAGTCCACATAGGCACTTATTTGGAGCAAGAAGAGTTAAAATTAGCTTTACTTATTAAATCAGCTTGATAATATCATTGGCACACACATGCTTGCATGCTCATGTGCATTTACTTGTGTGCACACACACCATAAAATAACGGTTTAGTTTCTAATATCAAAAATAGTAGCCGGGCATGGTGGCACAAGCCTTTAATCCCAGCACTTGGGAGGTAGAGGCAGGCGAATTTCCGAGTTCGAGGCCAACCTGATCTACAGAGTGAGTTCCAGGATAGCCAGGACTATACAGAGAAACCCTGTCTTGAAAAACAAAAAACAAACAATCAAAAAGTAATGCATCTTCAGCTTTAAAAAGTAAATTATGAAACTTCTACTTCAAGCCATTATAGTATAACTCTTGACTTTAAGCTATTGTTAATAAAATTATTCATAATAGCTAGAAATTAGGAACAACCTAGATGTCCCTCAACTGAAGAATGGACAAAGTAAGCATGGCACATCTACACAATGGAATACTACTCATCTATTAAAAACAAAGACATCATGAATTTTGCAAGCAAATTGATAGAACTTGAGAATATCCTCCTGAGTGAGGTAACCCAGACCCCAAAGAGCAAGCATGATATGTATTAACTTATAAGTGGATATTAACCATAAAATATAGGTACCATGTCATATTACACAGACCCAAAGCTGCTAAACAAGAAGGAACCTTGAATCTCACTTAGAAGGGGGGATAAAATAGCCATAAGAGGCAGATGGAGGGAGGGAACTGGGAGGGAGGGGCCATGGGGAGGGTAATGTGGGTGGTTCAGGATCATTTGTGGTGAAGAACAGGAGAGATGGCCAGATGGCCATGAAAAATGAATGGAAATCTACAACTGATGGGGCTGAAGACATGGAAGGCATCTCCAGGAATGATAGAGACCTGGGATAAGGGAGGTTCCAAGAATCAATGGGGCTGACCTTAACTATGACTCACTACATTGGGGATGTAAAGCCTAAATCCTGTAGCCAGGCAGAAACCATAGCAGAACAACAGAGACACCAACTCACCCACAAAATTTTCAACCCAAAATTCATCCTGCCTACAAGAAATACAGGTATAGAGGATGGAGCAGAGACGGAGGGAATGGCCAATCAGTAACTAGCCCAACTTGAGATTCATTTCATGGGCAAGCAACAATCCCTAACATTATTAATGATACTCTGCTATGCAGACTGGAGCAAGTTTTCCTCTGAAAGGCTCCACCCAGAAGCTGACTCACAGAAATACAGACACTCATAACCAAACAAGGATGGAGCTTGGAGACTCTTATAGAAGAATAGGAGAAAAGATTGTGGGACGCCAAAGGGGATAGGAACTCCACAGGAAGACCAACAGAGTCAACTAACTTGGACCCTTGGGGTTCTCAGAATCTGAATGAACCACCTGTGAGATGTGGGGCAGTCGGAGGGTAGATGGTGGGAGAGTAAAATATAGAGTGTAAATATATGGATTAATTGATTTAAAAAAGAAAGAGAACATACATGGGCTGAACCTAGGCCTTCTTGCACATATGTAGCAGATATGCAGCTTGGTCTTCATGTGTGTTCCAAACAACTGGAGCGGGGGCTATCCCAAAAGCTGTTGCCTGTGTGCAGGATATGTTCTTCTAGCTGGACTGCCTTGTCTGGCCTCAGTGGGAGAGGAAATGCCTAGCCTCACAGAGACACGAAGTGCCAGGGTGGGGGATACCTGGGGAGGGGCACCTGGTCAGAGGAGAAGGGGAGAGGGCATTGGAGGAAGGATTGTGGGGGTTACTGGGAGGGGGACAGTGAGCAGGATGTAAAGTGAATAAGTAGAAAAAATAAATTGAAAAAAAAAATAAGTGCAGCAATTATATTCAGGTAGAGGATACAATACTGTGATATTAAGAGAAGGAAATGTACAAGGTATTTTTGTTTATGAATAGTATCTGTCTTTATACTGGAAGGTGAAGCTCAAGCAGAGATAGAAATTGAAGTTCCCTACTGCTTTAGAGACTAGAACTTGAGAGACAAAATTCTACAGGAATTGGAGCCATGAAGAAAGGTGGCAGCAGAAGTTTCCCCAACCCATGCTAAGTATATTGTGATCCTCTAATTAGGCAAAACTTAATATGAGTTCATTGTGAAAAGTAAGCATATTGAGTATGATTTTTAGTATATTATGATAAATAGCTATGCTGATACATGCTGACCACAGGAAAATGATATGTCTTCAATGGTATATCATGGGTATATCAACTATACTCCAGAGCAGGCTCCATGTTCTAAAAGCAGTTGGTCAACACACACACACACACACACACACACACACACACACACACACACACACAAACTCAGTGGTATTTTTGAGGATCTTTTGTTTTGTTTTGCTTTACTGTTGGCTTTGACTTGTTTGCTTTGATCTTCAGATTGTTTTGTGGCTTTTTAAAATGTGTGAAAGAGTGTGGTGTGTGTGTGTGTGTGTGTGTGTGTGTGTGTGTGTGTGTGCATGCGTGTGCACGCGCGCGTGTGTGTGTTTCTTGCCTTTTCTCTTCCTTTGTTTTGAAAGACACAGATAAAGAACAAAAAGTTGAGTGGGAAGCATCTGGGAGGAGTTGGGGAAGGAGAAAAACAAGTTCAATATATAGTGTATGAAAACATTTTTCAACATAAATAATAAATAAAAAGCAAATATCTTAGGCTAAAAGTATATGAACTTTGATATAAACTCAGGAAGCTGACAATTACATTTTTTTCAAAAAAAGATTTCTTCTTTTTTTGTTGTTGTTGTTTTTTCAAGATAGGTTTTCTCTGTGTAGCTCTGGCTGTCCTGGAACTCACTCTGTAGACCAGGCTGGCTTCGAATTCAGAAATCCATCTGCCTCTGCCTCCCTAGTGCTGGGATTAAAGGTGTGCACCACTGCCCAGTCCCAAAAAAGATTTCTTAGCAAAACAACTAAATTAATCCCAAAATACATTGAACAAGATAACATACTCTAAATGAGATTTATCAGGTTTTATATTTTAAATCCATTTAATTAACTACTACGAGAATTAGGCAGAAACCCCTCCAGATTTTCTCAATAGATAAAGTAAAGAATTTGACTAAATTTTTACATCCATTCATCATAAAAATTCTCTGAGAAATATGACTATAAGGGGACTATTTTTTCATTCTAAGTAAAGGCAGCTACCAAAGTCTCCATCTAGCATTTTACTCAATGATAAACTATTTAAAATAGCCTTTTAGGTTTGGAAACAACCAAGTCTTTGTCACCATTTCCATTTAACAATGTATTAGAAGTCTTTCACATTACCAGAAAACAAATGTATTCACATTGGAAAGAAAAAGCAAATGAAATGAAAAATGATTTCACACTGAAAATCTTAGAGAATAAACAAAAAAGAACTAGGACTATCGAGGACATTTGAATCAAGTTTGATATAAAATGCATTTTTATTTATAAACTCTTGCAGCAAACAATTGAATAATGGAACTTAATAATTCCATTTGCAATATGACCAAAGTCATACATTTCTTACTTTGCAAATACTAACGAGACAATGACAAAATACTGGTAGAAGGCCTAAAGAGAACACTACGCTATGGGAATAGATTGTAAAACTTGGTGTTATTAAGATGCTGTTTCTCAGCTGGGCAGTGGTGGCACACGCCTTTAATTCCAGCACTTGGGAGGCAGAGGCAGGTAGATTTCTGAGTTCAAGGTCAGCCTGGTCTACAAAGTGAGTTCCAGGACAGCCAGGGCTACACAGAGAAACCCTGTCTCGAAAAACCAAATAAATAAATAATAAAAAATAAAATAAAAATAAAAAAGGTGTTGTTTCTCCTCATTTTAATCTATAAACCCAGTAGAACTCTAATAATAGTATTAAGATACTTAGAAAATGGACACAGATAAACTGATTGAAAAATTTGTACAAATATACAAAAGGCTGGCATTAAACTAATTATTCTAGAAAAGAACACAAAACTGGTCCACCTGTACCACCTGACTTTAAGATTTATTATAGCCACACTAATTGGAACGGTGGTAGTTACAAAAAAGTAGATTATTCATTGAGTTGTAAGATGAGCAATGCAGAAAGCGATTGGCACTTATTAACCCACTGATTTTCAATATAGATGTAAAACAATTCAAAATAATGAACAATGAAACCATATATATATATATATATATATATATATATGATATATATTTGATATATATATATCAAATCTAGTTGCATCAAAGACATAGTAAAAGCTAAAAATTAAAATCTTTCTAGAATAAAACTACTAGAGAGAAAGTTTGCTGTCTGTGGCAAGGGAATTATATGGGGCACAGGTACAAGCATAACAGAAACAATTTTCTGGCTTCCATGTGTACTTCAGTTTAAACACACAAAGCAAAAGATTCTATGTTAGGATCACAAAAGGAGAGCACATGCAGTATCTGTGTTCCGGGGTCTGGGTGACTTCACTTAGTGCATTTTTCCAGATCTTTATATTTATCTGTAAATTTCATTTTTCTTTACTGTTGATTAATATGCCATTGTGCATATATACCACATTTTCTTTTTCCACTCATCAGTTGATGGACATCTCATCAAATGATGGTTGTTTCCATTTCCTAGTTACTGTGAATATTATCCCTGTGAACAAGGCTATGCAAGTGTCTCTATAATAGGCTAAAAAGTTCTTTGGGTATGTGTCCAGGTCTTGAATCACTGGGTCATAAAGGCAATCCTATATTTAGCTTTTTGAGAAAATTCTATGCTGGTTTCCTAAGGCAGGTGCTGTCAGGAAAAAGACATTAATAGTGTCACCTAGTACCAGACACCATATGCGAAAATATCAACTTGCCTAGAAAGATTTGAACATTGATACAATAGTGGCATGAATATTTATGGATCAAGCAAATAATTTATATTGTATAGGAGATCTACTTCACAGGAGCGAGTTTATGACTGGTACTATAATAATCGCCAAGAGCCCTTGACTGAAAAGATCATAGACTCTAGAGAGGAACCTACTCTTTCTTTTTAAATCTATCTATCTATCTTTCTTTCTTTTTCTTTCTTTCTTTCTTTCTTTCTTTCTTTCTTTCTTTCTTTCTTTCTTTCTTTCTTCCTTCCTTCCTTCCTTCCTTCCTTCCTTNTTTCTTTCTTTCTTTCTTTCTTTCTTTCTTTCTTTCTTTCTTTCTTCCTTCCTTCCTTCCTTCCTTCCTTCCTTCCTTCCTTCCTTCCTTCCCTCCTTCCTCACCCCTCTTTCTTTCTGTCTTCTCATTTTTGGTTACTAGTCTATGTCTTGCTCACTCTTCTAAGGCTGTGAAGATACTACACCCAAAGCAACTCTTACAAAGGAAAGTATTTAATTGGGGTCTTACAGTTTTAGAAGTTAGTCCATTATCATCATGATAGGGAGCATAGTGATGCACAGACATGGTACTGTAACTGAGTGTTCTACATCATGATCTATAGTCAGAGAGAAGGGTAAACTGGGTC
The DNA here is from genome assembly GCF_900095145.1 of Mus pahari. Lineage (NCBI taxonomy): Eukaryota > Metazoa > Chordata > Mammalia > Rodentia > Muridae > Mus > Mus pahari. The sequence goes on along the minus strand of NC_034613.1, from coordinate 137,006,662 downwards.
ACCAATGTGCTTTTGAAACATCAAAACCTTCTCCCAATGACACACTTCCTCTAACAAGGCCACAGCCATTCCCAACAAGGCAATATCTCATAATTCTTCTCAAATAGTGCCACTCCCTGGTTAATAAGCATTCAATTATATGAGTCCATGGGGGCCATTCCTATTCAAACTACCACAGTCATGATTTCAAACTGCTCTCTAAATACTTCTGATTATGCCCCTAAATCTGTGTTGCTTCTAACTTTAGTTTTTTTAAAACAACTGTTTACAGCTGAGTAGTTGTTATGTCACTCATAACTGTGAATACTCAGGTGTGAGTACTATATAAATTTTCATCTATATAAATCTCCCCTCATCAATGATTGAGAGATCATAGAGTAAGAAGGGTGTAAAGGCAGAGAAGAGAGCTGTAAAATGCTGATTTCTGGACATAACATGATTTTTTCACACTTCAAGCCACAAGTAGTCACACTACATGACCATCATGGATGGAGAGGAGTACCATGGACTACATCCATGGTGGAGGAGCTAGTGATAATTTATGGCTATTGAAGGATAGTCACTTTCCTCTAGGGATGTGACTGCTGGTGGGTTGCCCATGCTTCATTAGATGTCCCCATACTCATGTGTATAATGAACAGCCCTAATGGGACTCGAAGGCTAACATCAACAATGATAATGATGATGACGAGGATGATGATGAAATGAAGTTGGGAGAGAGATTGAAAAGGGAACATTAGGGAACTAGAAGAAGGTAGTCGTAAATGGATATATTCTATAACATCTGGTATGACGGTACTTGCATTTAATCCCAGTATACTAAAGGCAAGGGTAGATTGATCTTTGTGAATCTGGGACCAGCCTGGACGGTATAGTGAGTTCTAGGTCATTCTGGGTTGCATAGTGAGAATCTGTCTCAAGGCAAAACAAAAACAAAACACTTTATAAATATATGAAATTTTCAAACAATAAAAAATTATTTAAGAAGAAAAAGTTGATGAATTGATTTCACCAACATTTATAACTTTTGTTTATTAAAGTTGAGAAAATGCAAATGCAAAACTTGGCTAGTAGAAAAGATTTAAAATATAGGGCATCTGACCAAAGGAAGGAATTGTTGAAGTAAGAGGATACAATGATTACTTTCAGTGAATGTATGAAGCACATAAAACCCAACAAAAAGTGATGAAAAGAAAGGAATTCTGTATTAGACATTTAGAAAAATAAGATACTTTAATGCCTTGTGAATACAAACAACAGTGCTAAGAGCTTTTAAAAAACATAGTTAACTAAATTATTTTGTGATTCAGATATCCCATCCCTGTATATGTACCTAAAATGAATACTTAGCCCCACCATGACATTTCTACAAGAATGTGTGTTTCCAGCCACAAACTGGAAATGGTATCACCCTTCAGTGGAACATTCAAAACCAGCAGCATCAACAACAAAACAGTAAACTACTCAGATGCAAAACAAAATAAAGGCTCTTACAATCATTATGCTGTGTGACAAAGAGGCTATACTTTATGATGAAAGCAGACAAACATAATCAATGGTAATAAGAAGTAGAACAGTGTTTGTCTATGGCAGTGCAGGAATTTATTGGAAGGGGGAATTAGGGAATTTTCTAATGTGATGGAAATGGTCTGTATTTTATTAGGCCATTACCTGAGTGTATACATTTATCAAAGCTAATCAAAATAACACCTGTCTATTTTATTGTAAGTAAATTCTATCCCAATTAAAAAATTCTCCAAGCAATAGTTTTGGGGGGTCCATATGGCAACCTCAGACTGGCCAGCAAGACAGGTGAATGAATTTGGAATTTATTTTGCAACAATCTTTTAATAGAGATTTTAAAACCAGACACTGGGTTCATTTGTTTTTAAAGAAACATATTTTTTTGAGGAAAGTGTAAAAGACAGATTGGAAAGGGGAGTATCTGGAGGCTATGCAAGTCCAGGCAAGAAGTGGTGAGGCATGAAACTAGGGCAAGTGGAAGTAGGTGTGAAGGAGTTGACAGATGGGGGAAATATGGAGTGAATGTCAATGGAAATATATGGTGGAATTGAGGAGAGCTAGGGAAGAGTTGAGGATGGTTTTCCATTCCCCGATGTGAAATTTGTCCTTTTATTGTTTGGGGATGAGATAAAGTTGTTGAAGGGTGCAGTAAAGAAGGTATTACAGACAAAGTCAAAGTCCCTGCGGGATATCTATGTGGAGTTTTCCAACCATCACTTGGAAGGATGGATGTGAAACACAGGAGACTGGTAAGACCTAGAACCAGAGCTAGAGATAAAAATTAGGCAGCCCAAAGAAGGAGAATGGAAAACAACCAGAGGGCGGTAGGCAATGTCACATAAGGGATCTCAGCACAGATAGCATGTGCCAAGCTTGTGAAAATTGGTAAAGTTCCCAAACACCCAAAATTTAGCCTTCTCACATTCATAAAGCCCCAGATACCCTCAGGTTTTCACCTTTAAAATTCTATCCGTTTTGCTTCTTTCTTACTAGTGATGACACATGAGAAGAGGGACAAAAGAATGTAGATCTGATACTAAGTAATTGGTGTCAATTCTCATCTGCCCTGTCAGGACCTACTTTTGGCTTGAAAGAATGTAATGGAATTTAGTAGAGAACTGCACAGGTGGCACATTTAACAGACTCAGAAGCCAGGAACTGAGAGTGGCAAAATGTTAAGTACTAGGTAGCATTCTCTGATTATTCTATTTTAGTGGCATCTTATTAAACATCGTATTAATCATAATCTTATTAATCATTAAGATTTAAACATCAGATGGAATTCCACCTAAAAACTACATAATTTTTTCTCCTGATGTCTGTGGCAGCAGGCGGTTGCGGCGAGTCTCCTGGTGATGGAGATTGAATATGGCCCCCAAGTTATGTGGCTTTTAGTAGTCTCCCTCCTTCCAGTTTCAGACTGAAGTAGTAGCCAACAGACACAAACAGCAGAACAACTCACTTGAAGATAAAACCAGGAGAGTGGACCAAGTGGAGCTTAGAGGGGAGGGATTGGAGAGAAAAGAGGAAAGGAATGCAGCCCAAGGCCAGGTAAGAACATTTATAAAGAGAATCCTCAACAAAACTTCATGATGCTAAGTTTAGTGGGTTAATTAGCAATTAGATTTGGGACTTTCTAGAAGTTTACTCACCACCCCCACAGCTGCATATTTAAATTCATTCCCCTGGTCCTCTGAGCTTCTCTTCTGTCTCTCCCTCCATACCTGATCCTGCCCTACCTTTCCCCTCTCCCATCCACATCCCTCCTTCCCTCTGTCTCCAATGATTATTCTCTTCCCCCTTCTAAGTGGGATTGGAGCATCCTCACTTGGGCCTTCCTTCTTGTTAAATTTCTTATGGTCTGTGGATTCTATCATGGATATTCTGTACTTTTTGGCTAAGACATTAGGGCATGGCTAGAGAAAATTAAAGAACATAGACCACACGTTTATAAGAGCCAGATTGCAGAAAGCTGGAGAATGTGGGGTACAGAAGTGGAAGAACAAAAAGCATCTATCTCACTGGGAAGAAAAATATGTGGATAGTGGGTGATGGGGTATCTTGCTAAAGAAGTAGCTCTTGTGGAAAATTTTGTTAGGAAATGAAAACTTAAGCATGTTTAATGACTAAAGGCAATCATCAATTGGAGAAGCTAGCAACAGAGAGAAGGATGAGCTAAAGTCAACAAAAATGAAAGATAAAGGACAAATAAATAGAAATGGGTAGAGTAAGGAACAGGAAAAAAAATAAGCCAACAAACACATTGCCTGTTGTCCAACTTTCAGCTACACCATAGACTGGGACAGGAGACACTCTCATCTCATGCAATATTCTCAATTTCCTTGTCCCCATTTGACCCTTTTAAATTATATTTACAATTGCCTGCTATTCGGGTATACCTGAGCAGTTTACCCCAACCCCACTCAACTATACAGAAATCTACAACTCATATTTTGTCAAACTGGTTATCTCTTACTTTTTATACTTTATCTAATCACATTCTCCTTCTTGCAGTGGTAAATATGATTTCACATCTCTTTGTGGCATATCAAGAGGAATCAAGGTTAGCAATAAGAAATAAGAGTTGGGCTAGATCATAATCTTGCCATATCTTCTAGGTACCACCTTCTATGATTCATCTATTTGGTGTCTGCCACTTCCAAAGAGACTGACTTCAACAGAAAGAGGTACCACTTGTCTCCCAAAAAGTTTCCTCTGGGCCTCCAAGAGTTCCATTTTTGTGTCTTCAATCATGCTATGTTTTTTCAATTTTTTATTATACATTTTCTTCATTTACATTTCAAATGCTATCCCGAAAGTCCCCTATACCCTCTCTCTGCCCTGCTCCCCTACCTACCCACTCCCACTTCTTGGTCCTGGTATTCCCCTGTATGGGGCATATAAAGTTTGCAAGACCAAGGGGCCTCTCTTCCCAATGGTGGCTAACTAGGCCATTTTCTGCTACTTATGCAGCTAGAGATATGAGCTCTGGGTGTACTGGCTAGTTCATATTGTTGTTCCACCTATAGGGTTGTAGACCCCTTCAGCTCCTTGGGTACTTTCTCTAGCTCCTCCATTGGGGGACCTGTGTTCCATCTAATAGATGACTGTGAGCATCCACTTCTGTATTTGCCAGACACTGGCATAGCCTCACAAGAGAACAGCAATGGCTTGTGCTGTAAGATCAAGAATTGACAAATGGGACCTCATAAAATTACAAAGCTTCTGTAAGGCAAACGATACTGTCAATAAGACAAAAAGGCCACCAACAGATTGGGAAAGGATTAACAGGGGACTAATATCCAATCTATATAAAGAGCTCAAGAAGCTGGACTCCAGAAATTCAAATAACCCCATTAAAAATGGGGTACATCGTGTCTCTAGCTGCATTTGTAGCAGAAGATGGCCTAGTTGGCCATCATTAGGAAGAGAGGCCCCTTGGTCTTGCAAACTTTATATGACCCAGCACAGGGGAATGCCAGGGCCAAGAAGTGGGAGTAGGTGGGTAGGGGAGCAGGGGTGGGGGGAGGGTATAGGGAACTTTCGGGATAGCATTTGAAATGTAAATAAAGAAAATATCTAATAAAAATGGGGAAAATGGGGTACAGAGCTAATCATGCTATATTTTATCCATCTCCTCAAAGACTCAGTTTTCCCTAAAACCTTCTCAGGTAGTGTAACACCTCCCCTCGAGACACACACACACACACACACACACACACACACACACACACACACATTCAGTCCTTTCTGTTGCTTTCAGGACGTCTTGGTTCCATCTTCTCTGAGAAAAATAACTCTAGAGTTCATGCCTTATGATGAAAGACAAAAATTGGTCCCTTTTCTCAGTTACTCTGTATGCTTATTTATTTTACATGGGAAATAATTTAAACAAGGAACATTTAAACTTGTTTCTTGTTTTTAGAGTCTGCATGGTCTTTTACACCAGTTAAGCAATTAAAGCTAGATAGTTTTGGCCATAATATGCAGGTTAATTATCTCAAGGATGATGAGTAAATTCAACCTCCAGTTGTTGAATACAGACTCCAGAGTTCATAGCAGCTCAGCATCCAGAGCTCACAATTTTAAGTGAAAAAAAAAAAACATATTTCTGTGAAAATATCTTAACAAATGTAGTTTATGATGATAAACATCTATAATCTCAAGGTTAGAAGTTGCTAGTTCTTAGAGCTATTTTCTTAAAAAGCCTCCAATGTTATAGAGAACTCTGCCAGTTTTTATTAGAATTAGACAGAATTTTAACTTTAATTTGAGAACCGATTCTATATAGATTTAACTACAAATTTATGATTGCTAGTCTTTAATTCTTCTAGAGTCTTTCTTCTTCATCATCCAGACAAATAATATCCTAGTTTGCTTTATATTTCTGTGATGAAGACTATGACTAAAAGCAACTTGGAGAGGAAGGCTTTTATTTGATTTACAAGTCTTGGTCATTGTAGATCACTGGGGCAAGCCAAGTCCGAACTCAAGCAGAACATGAACAGAGGGGCAAAAAATGAAGCAGAGACCACAGAGAAACACTACTCACTAGCTTTCTCTCCCTGGATTACTCAGCTTGCTTTTTGATACTACCTGGAATCATCATCCAAAGGGTGGCAGAACCCAGAGTGGCCTGAGTCCTTCTGCATCAACCATCAATCAAAACAAAGCACAGATTTCCCTCCAGGACAATCTGTTGGAGCTAATTCCTCAATTGATGTTTTCTCTTCCTAGAAGACTCTAGCATGTATCAAGTTGATTAAAAATAAAAACCAGGACAACTGTTAATGAGCAACTTAGTACATTGTCTGCACAATTTGTATCTACAACTTAACATTTTTTCATTAAGAACATTCAGAGCTTAGAATCCATGAATAATTTTAATATAGACTAGATCAAATAATGTGCACATACAGAAAGTTAATATTTAACATGCCATTCACCTTCATTTTCATGAGATAGGTCACTCTTTCCTATTCTTCAAGGCTATCATTTAACATATCTTTCACCCTCCCATAAATCCCCTGAAGATACTGGTACAAGAATCCTTGATTCCATAGTAGTACTTATAAAATGCACACATTCCTTTATGAAGCTACAGAATATTTAACTGACTATATATTATAGAGTGATGCAATGACTTATTTAACCCAGTTTACATAGGTGTTTTAGTATTTTCAATCAATGTTGCAATAGATTTTCTCAAGCATGTGAGTTAGGAATATGTTGGATAGTATACAGAGATTGAATTGCTAGTTCCAAGCAACTTAATATTGCTACACAGAAGTCAGACTAATGTATAATCCATCAGCAATATTTGAAAGAACATTTCCCAATATCATCTCCAAAAGAGTATATTAAAAGTATATTTTTTGTTGTTGTTGTTTTGTTTTTTCGAGACAGGATTTCTCTGTATAGCCCTGGCTGTCCTGGAACTCACTCTGTAGACCAGGCTGGCCTCGAACTCAGAAATCCACCTGCCTCTGCCTCCCGAGTGCTTGGATTAAAGGCGTGCACCACCACACCCGGCTAAAAGTATATTCTTAAACCTTAAACTTAACACTGCATTTTAAAATTCAAATTTAGGGATTAGAGAGATGGCTTAGTACTTAAGAGTACTGTTGGTCTTGCAGAGGACCTGTTTTTGTTTTCGTTTTTAATACTAAGTATTGCATGGTGGTTCAGAAACATCTGTGACTCCAGTTTTAGACGACTCAACACTTCTTCTGACCTCCATAGGTACAGGAACACACATGGTACACAGGCATCCATGAATGAAAACTACTCATACACATAAAAATAAAATAGATCTAATTAAAATAAAATAAAATTCAAACCTAGCATCTTCTGGGGTGGCAGTTCCCAATAATGATGTCTGTTTGAACATTTCCTGATGAGATGATTCTGTCATTCTTCTGAATAGGCTTCCTTGGTTTCCAAAGCATGTGGATGAGTTTTAGTCTCTTTTTGACTATTTGATAGTTTCCCTGTGGGGTTATCGCCTTTAACTGACCTAGTAAATTCTATTTTCTGAGATGACGAACATGGGTAAGGCAAACACGATACTGTTATGTTTTGAATATGAAATTTCTCCCTTAGACTCATGTGGTGACTACTTGGTTCCAAGTTAATGGTGGCGTTTTGGGCAGTTCTGAAAATTTTAGGAGATAGGCTTAATTGGAGGAAGTCCAAATTTTGACATTATAACAGATCCCTGGTCCCTCTCCCTCTCTCTGCTTCCTGTCTACCTCTTCATCTACATGTTCCCGCTGCCATAAGGCTCTGCCTTGCCAAGGACCCAGATTTGATGGAGCCAAGGACCAGAGACTGACATTTCAGAAAATACAAGTCAAAATCTTTCCTTCTTTTAGTCGTTTCTGACAAGCATTCTGGTCATAACTATGCAAAGTAACTAACACATCACCTACAGAGATTCTATTCTCAGGGTCATATAATTTAAGTGTCAACACTTCAAAGACTCAAACAGTGCATGACGAGACAGTTAAGATAGGTCATCACAATGGTAAGCACAACTTGGTAGATTCTTGCATTTTTCCTTCGTTTGCAGCTTGAATATTTCCTTAAAACCATTTATAGCTTCAAACAATAACTGCCTCTGAGACTAAGGAGAAAATGAGAGATTTGAATTCCTGGGAACTAAGTGTTATATAACTGTAGGTGAGTCATTGTTCTGTAGTAAAAGGAAGATAGTCTTGAAGCTTATTACAGGCTGTCGAGGGTGGCAGTAGATAATGATGATAACACAATTCCTCTTCTTCTTTTCCATTTACAAGAAAAGAAACATTGTGATACGAGATGGTACATAAATTCTAAATAATTCATCTCCTGAGCATGGGTTTGGTAAAGACTTTTGAATATACATTTACTACTTATAATTCTATATCATATGGCTTCATTTTGTTACAGATTAAAGGTATGTTTAAAATTACAGTATGAATTGTTTCTGAATACTACAGGTGCTATGCTTATAATCGGGAAAGAAAATATTGATCCAAAAGTCTTTTATAAGGTTTGAGTATAGACTTGTGCCTATGTCTAAAACACTGTTAGTGTGAAAGCCATCTGATTGAATATGAAAAATCAATACAGTTTTCAAAGTTTGGACTCTGATGGTGAGTATACTGTTGTTATGTTTTCTTTGTTGTCAAAATAGCCAAGATTTAGAGATGCCATTATCAGTAGTAAGATGGTCACTTTTGTGTCAACTTTGAATTATCTCAATCTTGAGTCAGTTCAATCTTCAATGAGACTAAAGTGGTCTTTTTAGACCAACTAAATGCCAGAAGCATGAATAAATTCTCTCTGTGGGGCTATGGCATCATTCAGAATATCAATTTATTTCTAAAAACTCCACATACATTCTCTAGCATTCAATAAAATTTACTAACCATATCACAGTATGAACTCACCAGAACATGGGGACATTGAGAAATGTAGTTTCTAGGCATACAATTTAAAATAATTGTGATTAGTATTTTCAAGAGCTTAAATGACTAGATGAATCAGCAAAGACCTGTAAAATACAGCGTGATCAATTAGAAATTCAAGAAGCGAAGATGCACTATTTGAAATTAAGAATTCAATAGGTTGATTTAGTCATATGTCAGACACAGCTTAAAAGACAATAGTAAACTGGAAAGATGATAAATATGCAACATGGAAAACAGAAGGATGGAACATGCAGACAGAGCACAGATGGACATGGAACAAAATGAAAAATTACAGTATGTATTATTTGAGATACAAGGAGAGGTGTGAAAGGATGTAGCAAAGGTCATATTCAAAGATATAAAGTTTGAGAATTGAGCCACAAACTCAAGGAATCATACCAGTGCAAAATAGGAAAGTTCAGTGAAGGATAGAATATCAAAGCTTTTGAAAACCAGTCTATGATAGCACAATATCTGATATAGTTTAAAATAATTAGAATTACGATACATAAAAAGATTACAAGAGTGAAAAAGAAACAAATGAAGTGGGGGGAGCAATGACCTTTTCAGTTTTCCAGAGGAGTGTCACTTTTTATTAGTCCAGTAAGTTGATAATTGTAATTTCTTGAGTAAACACCAAAGAACAGCCTTGCTAGACAGCAATAACATTCTAGTATGAAACCATACACGACATCCAAGTATGAAAACATCAAAATGAAACTCATCATTATTTTACAATGATATACACTAATAAAAAATAAACCAAAGAAGGAAAACAATAAAAATATTTCAAAGCCGTGAAGGAAAGAGAAAAAGCATAAAGAGATGAAATAAAGGAAACAAATCAAGTTAGATGCCTAGCCTCATCTTGCTCTCATTTGTGGCAATGCAGTTTGCTTTTGGTGGAACTCTTGATACAATTTTGTTCATTTCTTTAATTTTTTTAAAGAAAAATTCTGTCTTCCTAATATTTGTATGCTCATATAATTGTAATACCATGTACCTGTTTTGTCATATATCTATATGTTCCATGCCAATGTGTGCCTGTGGGTACCAGAACAAAGATCCCTTTGGATCTGAGTTATAGGCAGCTGTGAGCCACTTTCATGGGAACCAAAAAGAGTCCTGTGTAAGAGTAACAAGGGCTCTTAAATGCAGAACCTTTGCTCTGGGCCCCTGCTTATAATTATTCTATAAATGCTTGGGGATATTTTTTAATACATTTATCAGTAACCTAGTTACTGATGTGTTTGTGACATCTTTTATTTTCAGATGTGAAAAAATATCCTTTTGTTTGCAACTATTCTAAGGGAGGTGAATGCACTCAAATGTACCAAAGTTTTGTTGCTGTTTTATTGTAATTGCTTGGGAACAAAATAGCATTCACAGTATCAAGTCATCTATTCTGTAACCATTTTTTCAAACACAGTAGAACAATGAAATTTTGTATTTTTTATAATGACCCTGAGGTGATTTTTGAAGAAATAAATATACTGCACAAGTTGTGGCTTTAATATAATCTATTTTGTTGCTGGTTAATTCTTACAAGATTAATTTAAGGTTAATTCAAAGGTACTAGCTCACAATTTAACTATACAAAAGCACCGGTGCTCAAGACCTCATTGCACCTCACTAAAATTTGTTCTTGTTCTTGATCTGCTAAGAATAATAAGAAAAAAGTTGATATTAAAAATCCCCCATTGTCCAAATATCATCAAACCTATGAGTACTTAAGGAAGAGCACTGGTGTTCCATCACTGTAAACTGGCAGGATTGTGTTAATTGTCAAAATAGCAAGTAATTCACCTGCCAACTAGTAAATTTCCTCAGTTCACAGACCAGCTATGATTCCCTGTGGCCCCTTCACTTTTGGCACCTTCTTAGCACCTGCTTCAGGCTCTCCAGCATGGCAGTTGGTAAAGATTTTGATTAATGGGCCACATAAGAACACTAGTGTGCCTCCAGATAGATTATAAACTACTCTTTGCTTCTCATATAAGTCAATTCAATAGAAATTAGTACCAAAAATTCTCCCAGGTATCTACAGCATCTCTCAGTGACAGGTGCATGCACATTTTCAATGTAGCTTTTCATAGTTGCTTCTGTGATTTGATTTCATAGTTTATTTAGGACTCTAGAAACAGCAGTATTGGTTTAGCCAGCCATGACAATTTTTGTTTCTCCAGAAGGATGAAGGTTCTGGTACAATTAAGATGAAGATTCTGAAACAGATAGGAATGGTAACCAAACAGAAGTATTTGATTAAGCAAAATGATATTTTTTTGTTACCATTCCTTCCAGTATTGAATACACATCTTAAAGCTATTCTACCCAGGGTCTCACAGGTCTGAGGAATAGATACTGATGCTCTGTTTGGCATGGATTGGGTTCTGAAGGCTTCAACATCCTCATACTCATCGCCTGCATTGTGGGAGTAGGTAGAGCAGGTGTGAATGACTGGGGAAAGTCCTATGTCAAAGAAAAGCAGATACTAGTAATTATAATTCATTACAGGCAAAGTTGCTCTCTAAGAGTAAAGTCCAAGGTGCCCTGATAATCTAGGCTTAAAAACTCCCGCTGGCTCCATGATTACCCTGTCAATGAATATGTGAATAGGTGAATACTTATGTTGAGTTGAGTTGAAGTAACTATAAGGGACATATTTCTCATCCAGACATCTTTTCTAAGGAACAAAGTCTTAGCAGGAATGAAATAACAGCTGACATTAGAGTAATGTATCCCTTGCAACTTTAATAATCTTCTTTGAGGCATCTCAGGAGAAGTTTGCCTATTTGTCTTTATAAATTCCTTGATTCAACCCTCATCTCCTTTCTATTGGGAGAAAAGGAAGGAGAGGAGCATTCTAGATCTTTTCTGGTGATGGAACAACTCCATCCCTGTAGGTTCTGGAGAAGACTGATTATCCACAGTGTCTTGATGTTGAGATAAGCTCTGTGTTGCTTTTTGATGTGATCTATGTGATTACTACAGTTTGTGATTTGCTTAAGTTCTTGGCAAAATGGGAGAAAGTAATCCATTGGTCCTGAATGTATTCTAGACTTTTAGTTTAGATAGAATCATAATTCTCTTTACTGTACTACTGTTAATATATGGAGCCCTTACTGAAGGGTATGGTGCTGTATCTTTTGTATGGATTGGATTATTTAATCTTTACAACAACTCTCTACAGACAGTACTCATTACAAGGCACATTTTAGACATAGACACTCCATTGAACTCACCAGGTTTTGATAATAAAGAGGAAAACTTTTCCTTTGCAATCAATAAGTGTGTAAGGGTAGATGTTGATTACTGTCTAACAGACATTTTGTTCCCAAGAACTCTTTACTAAATGGCTTTATCATTCTTGTGACAACCAATTATTGCATTCTATTTTCAAAGGGTTGATTTTTTAATGTCTGCTAGTACTTTTGTATTTATTAGTCAGCATCCTTATGTATAAAATAGCATTTCTGTTATTCCTTCCTCTCCTCTTTTCTCCCAAAAATAACTTAGACCTGTGGGATTTTATTTATTCAGCCAACATTAATTTATGCCTATTATTATTTTTGATGCTTAAATTGGCTCAAATTTGCCCAGTAGGAATGATCTCAAGCTGGCCTTCATGTCCTTTTAATATTCTGAATGCTTTTCTTACTCTCTGACATGCTAGCATATTTAAAAATTATTACCATACTTTCCCTGTCCAAGAGCTAAAACCAGCCATTTCTCTAGAGATAATCTCAGGGGTAAATATAGAAACCAAATCAGGCCATTAGATATGCTCATTACTACTTGCTATTATTGTTGTCTCTGGGCTCATCCAGTAGACAAAACTAGAAAAGGTTCATTTTAGGTTTCCATTTTCATCCTTCCAATGGATAACCAAAATGATAGGGGGATCCTCAGCTGTCTGTGACTTTGTGACTGTTCTTCCACTTGTTTCTAGCAACTATTCGAAGTCATTGCTTTCTACAATCAGCTGTGTCTTTAGACAACTTTTCTTAGCAACCAACTCTGGTTCCAGAAAATATTTTGTTTTGCCCTGACCTGCCATGCTTCCTTATTTTTTATTCTTTTCATGTTTTTTTTTTTATTTGAGAAAGGGCTGCATAGCTATTCTGTAAGTGGCTATCTATATAGGGGACAGGCCTTGAACTTGGAGCTCCTGACTCACAAGTTCTGGGATTGCAATTTTGTGCCACTACACCCAAGTTCTAGGGAAGATTGCAATGACTTTTGTCCTAGTCTGGCTTTTTATCTGTTATTTGTCCAGTCTTATAGATAGGCTAAGACTGGACAACAAAAGCCACCCAAAACTCTCTCACAAGACCATTGCATGCCTAGCTTCTAAGAAAAATAGTATTTCAAGGATTTAATGGGCTATTTGGAAGGTATAGAGCCTGAAACAGCTTCCATCCAGAATTATTTTCTGTTCAAAGGCAAACTATCACTTTATTATCTTCCAAAGCTTTCTAATAAAATGACCTTTCCCATTTTCATCTCATCTTGCTTATGATTATCATGAACATCTTGTTTGCATTTGAAAATTAATTCCAAAGAAAGAGCAAACTTAATTAAAAGCAATGTCTTTCCTTTACATTTATTGTGCTACTTTTATTAAATTTAGCTCATCAATTTTGCAGTAGTAAGGGTGATGTTTGGGGATGCATTAGTTCATCTGAGCACTTATTTAGATACTGGTGGTCTGGTGGCTTCTCTTTCAAACTGGTCTTTTCCTGTGGTAGGAAAAGGGATTAGATAACTACTAATAATTATTTCCTATTTTTAGTTTGTTGTAGTCCGCAGGTCTGATCCATGGCTCAAAGCCTTTCTTTTCTATATTCCATATTGCATTTCTCACCTTCATTTCTTTTTCGCCATTAATTACTTTATTCACTTTACATCCCAATCACTGCCCACCTCTTTCCCTAATCCCCCTCTCACCTGTGTTCCCCCTCCCTTTCACCTCTGAGAAAGGGGAGCTCCCCTGACCCTGACAACTCAAGTCACTGAAGGACTAGGTATATCCTCTCCCACTGAGGCCAGTCAAGACAGCGCAGTTAAGGGAACAGTATCCACAGGTAGGCTACAGAGTCGGGGTAGCCCCTTCTCCAGTTGTTGGATACCCTAATGTGGTCCTTTTGACCTGTTTATCTCATTCCCGTTATTTACATTGTTGTTGAGTATAGTTTCTAGCTTGGCTTTTTTCAGCAAGCTACTTCATCTTTCTGTATCTTTGATTTCTTCTCTAGACATGAGGGATAATGACAGTACCCACCTCATAATGTTGTTGTGAAGATTAAATGAATAATGCATACAACTCACATAAACATATTATCTTGTGGGGCTAGAGAGGTGCCTGAGCAGGTAAGAGCACAAACTGCTCTTCCAGAGGACTCAGATTCAATTCTTTTTTAAAATTAATTTTTAATTATTTTATTTATTTACATCCCAAATGTTGACCCCTTCCTAGACCCCCTCTCAGAGTTCTTTACCCTCTCCCCTTCCTCTCTGAGAGGGTGCTCCCCCCATCCTGTTTCCCTGGGGCATCAAGTCTCTACAGGAATAGGCACATCCTCCCATGGAGACCAGACAAGGCAGCCCTCTGCTATATATGTGTGAGGTGGGGTGGGGAGGTGGGGCTTGGACCACCCTCTGTATGCTCTTTGGTTGGTGGCTTAGTGTTTGGGAACATAGTTGACAACTATCTGTAACTCCAGTTTCAGAGAACCTGACACCATCTTCTGGCCTCCACAGCCACCAAGCACATGAATGGTACACAGACACACACATACAGAACACCCATATACATAAAACAAAAGGAAACAAAAGAAAATAAAATAAAATAATGAAATATTAAGGTAAAGGAATGGAACTGGGAAAATTATAATGAATAAGTTAATTCAAGCCCAGAAAGACAATTTGCACTTCGAATATTTTTCTTTTTAATTTAAAAATGTTATTATAATTTTATTTTTTTAGATTATAATTGCATCATTTATCCCTTTCCTTGCATTTCCTTGCTCTCTTTCAAATTCATGGCCTCTTTTCTTTGATTGTTATATAGGTGTGCATGCGTGTGTGTGTGTGTGTGTGTGTGTGTGTATTTCTTAGTACAGAAATACAATCTGCTTGGCATATAAATGCTACTTTTATGTATATGCTTTAGAATTGGCCATTTGTTATTAGACAACCGATTGGTTTATTCTTCCCTGGAGAATGCCATTTTACCTGTTCTGTCTCCCAATGTTTCATTTTTTTATGTTTAAGTGATAACACAAGTGGAAGCCAGAAAACTAGAAAGGACTCTTTTGGGCAAAGACACATTAGGGAGGGAGAATAGTAGATTAACCACAAAGGAAAGACATGCTAATGAGTTGGAATAGTGGGGATGGGAAGGCTTAAGAAGAAGATGTGGGACTATGGGGGAAACAGGGTGAAAGGGAGAACAGGGTCAAAGGAAGGGCATAGAAAAGGGGGAAGTTTGGCTGAATTACAACCCAACTTAAAATAAAAATAGTATTTGGAGAGATTGCTCAGCATTTAAAAGCAAATGACCAGATTTCAGTTCCCAGGGTTCATGCAGGATAGCTTTCACCTGCCTGGAACTCCAGGCTCTGGAGTATTCAGTGCATCTGACTTCTGCAGGCACCAGCACTTACATGTTCAATCTCCTACATTCTGTCCATTAAAAGTCAAATAAGTCTTTTCAAACTGAAGAGATAGTAGGGCACATGCAAAATGGAAGAAGAGAGGCAACAACAGAGGGTTAAAGGGTTAAGTGAGGCTGAGAACAGAAAGAAAAAGGAGTTAGTAGGTGGGTTAACCAAAACTAAGAATCCATGAAAACACTTTACAGAAAACCACTACTTAGTAAGCTAATTTCAAATACAACTTAAAACAAGTTGAGAGTCTAGAGAGATGGCTCATCAGTTAAGAGCACTGGATGCTCTTCTCATGGACCCAGGTCCAATTTCTAGCACCCACACGGTGGTTCACAACCATATGTAACTCCAGTTCCAGAGGATCCAGTGCCTTCCTGTGACCTTTAAGGCAACAGGCATGAATGTGGTACACAGACATACATGAAATCAAAACACCCATTCATGTAAAAGAAAATAATAAAGAACTGGAATAGAATTTCCTTGTTTGAGTGGATGATGATATGCCCAGAAGACAGAGGTTTTTGAATGAAAATAATAGTGCCAGACATTGAATACTTCCATAAAAGTTATTGGTCATAGAGGTCCCAGATGTCCCCCAACAAAAAACTATTGCCATTGCCCTCCATTACTCACACAGGAACTGCATGATAAGACCCAATTGCTGAAGACACTACACACTTTCTCTATTGGACATAGAGAAATAGATCTCAAGTGAACTAAGAAACTTCCTCCCTGTGACTAGTTTTTTTTCTTTTCCTTTTTAATTGGATATTTTATTTACATTTCAAATGTTATCCCCATTCCCCATTTCCCCCTGCAAACCCCCTATCCCCTCCCCTCCCCCTGCTTCTATGAGGGTACTCCCTCATCCACCCACCCACTCCCACCTCACTGCCCTAGCATTCCTCTATGTTGGTGCATCAAGCCTTCACAGGACCAAGGGCCTCTCCTCCCATTGATGTCTGACAAGGCCATCCTCTGCTACATCTGTAGCTGGAGCCATGGGCCCATCCATGGATACTCTTTGGTTGGTAGTTTAGATAGCTATATCAGGCTCCTGTCAGCTAGCACTTATTGGCATCAGCAATAGTGTCTGAGTTTTGTGTCTGCAGACGAAACGGATCCCTAGGTGGGGCAGTCTCTGGGTGGCCTTTCCTTCAGTCTCTGTTCCACTCTTTGTCCCTGCATTTCCTTTAGACAGGAGCAATATTTTTGATATGGGTGAGTATAAGGTGCTATACAAGCTGATGAAGGAGGAAACACACCATAGTAATCTTACTCAGCACTGGGTCTTAGGTATTGCAGAGCTGATCTGCCAGGCAAGATGTGCCAACATGATCAACATTGGCTTGACTGTGATGAGGTTACCAATGGCTGTCTGATTGAATTTGAGGCTTGCTTCACAGGAGGGGATTTCATGCCTGCTGCTGTAATCCTGATAAAAGTCCATGGCTGGGGATGTTATAGCCCTATAGTATAATGATATACCATATATGGTATGTGGTATAATGGCAATAATCATTTTGCCAAGTTGTACTGTCAAGCATTCTTCTAAATATTCATATTTATATACATAGACCTGGGCTGTTCTCACCCTTGATCAGAGAAACTTCTTTTTACTGTGGGCAGCAATCAGTGCACAGAAGCATAACCAGTTAAACCGCTGCAAATAAAAGACTAAATTCTTAGCTCTAAATGGAATAACTAGATTAACCCTAGTATCACCAAGGTTCAGGGAACATCGCAGAGGTCAAATGACTATAAGAGCTAAAGGATAGAGAGGAATGCTGTGAAGTGCTGTCTGTGGTCGTGGAATGGCTATGGCCCTCATGGACTCACAGTAGCTGGGGTTATTTACACAATACCTATATATAATTGAGCCAGCCAAACTCCCAATATAGTTGGGGTAGAGAATTTCTGAGCCCCACTTACTGTAGAAACTGTTACAAGTGGATAGTTGTTGGAAGGTACCATTCTTCTTCGAGTATGTGCTTACTCTTTGGATTCCCTTGCTCTAGTGGATGCTCTGCACCCATGCACATTTGGGCAGCACTAACTGGACTTACTGGGTTATCAAAAAAAATGTGAAGTTGGGATGGAAATGTGTTGAGCATGAAATGGGGGACGGAATTTGGAAAAAAAAGAAATGAGGTATACAGGTGATCATATTTCATGTATGGGATCATTTACATGTATGAAAACTTTCAAAAATAAACAATTAAAACCCTCAATAAATAAATACATGTGTTACTTATTTGCTGGCAATTATAACCTATATAATATATTGGGAAGGACTCAGATCATCCTGTTTTAAGGTAAAAATCCATATTTTGCATCTCTGTACAGATAAATACTAAAAAGACCAACTTGACTTTTAGCATGTGAGCACAGGTGTCTCACCTGAGAGGCAAGTGGCAGATACTGGTAAGGAGAGAAGAGGGCAAGTGGATCATTGTTTCCTCTTTTATAGATTGACCTTGTTTTCATTCTGTGTCTTTGTTTGCTAACTGTATCTAGAGCTTCCGTAATCAGGGACCAATACAACATTCTCACTCAGGAAACCCCCAATCAGTACAAAGAGGCTGTGTAGAAGAAGCTATTAGTGTGTTACTTGCTGTTCTTTGATCCTGGACAGCCACCAGGTTCTAGCTTCCTTCTAGATACCAGTATCTGCATCTCTGGACATGAGAATTTTTTTTTTTTTTTTTTTTTTTTGAAACTGGAGAAGCAGATGGCAAATATCAGTGAAACAAACCCTTTACTTTCACAACAGTAGCCCTAAGCCAATGGCTGCCAGAAATTTGGTATCTATTTCCACTAAATCATCCCTCATAAAATTAGATACTCATGAAGTATATATTTTGTACTGCTTCCTAGGGGTTTCTGTTGGGATTTCACTTCAGTTGCTGCTGTGGTGGTGGAATTTACAGTGTACCTTGAATATTTCCCTTTCCTTCTCTATTCCTCACCATTCTCGAAGTGGTCTCTGTGTCAAGCACACAAATAGCATCCTCATTCTATAACCTGGTCTCCTATATCCACTTAAGAGGGATCCTTAGTTTTCCCTCCATCCCAACTTCTTGGTGATGTATGCATTTGATCACCGCTTTGATCAATACCACTACTCAACTGTAGTGGGGGAGGGGGAGGAAGTTGCCTCTTTAAAATAAAATTTTAACCTCTTTGTATTGCTGCATTGCTTTGGAGAAGATTTTAAGTTTCAAATAAAGTGGCATTTAAGTAATTATTTGTTCTGCTTCTCCTTTTTGACAGTACATAAACTGGTTCTTCTCTTAAGATACAAGAGAGTGGCTAGGAACTGGATATTAAAACCAACTCTGGCACAACAAATGAAAGACCTCTTCCACTGTTGCTTGTGAAGAATTCTTACAAAGGTAGGATAATATGCAGCAAAATTACTTGCCTCTTTGAGCTGGCAAGGAATATAATTAAAATAAAGAACTGACATCTTATGTGACAGAGTCTGAGTAGGAAGCATAGCATTTATTACCTCCTGTTCACTAGCTTTTCTTTGGAGGAAAAAAAAGTCAGCAAGATTTTTATCTTGGATGACTCCCACTCACCTGGCTTGGCTTAAGCTAAAAAACATGAAAATGGTGGGGTGTGAAGTAATAGACCAGATATGCAATTTGACCATGTTATGGCTTAAACACTAAAGCTAAAATGTATTTTCCCCAAAAATGGGATGATCGAGAAATCTGCCCTACACATTAAAATCTAAGAGTGGCACAAGCTCTATTACATAGGTTGCATTGTTCTCATTGACACACAGCAATGCCTGTTCCTTGGGGTTCTATCAGGAGATCCTGGAGCTGAAACTCACTCAGTGTATACCCAGATTCTTAGGAACACCACTGTTGTTTGAATCAGAATATATGTAAGCCGTGAAATAGGTTCTAAGAAATTTTATTTTATCTTGCAGTCATTTTTTAATCTTCCATAATTATTCGTAAGGAGAGGCTCTATGAGAATGTTGCCCAGACTCTCCATGGAGAAGAAAGGATAAAAATTTGCTGAACTTTGGAGTCTTACTGAAGAATTCTTCTCAGAACTTAAGATCCCTCAAATCTAGTCCTCATCTCAGACCACAGCATCCTTCCTTTCCTAAATACAGTTTCTGAGTAGGAGGTTCTCAATGTAGTACTGACGTAGGTGTGAATATTCAGTGTTTAAAGTCATGGGAAGCAACTTAAATTAAATTGCCTCGAAGTTTTTTAAGCTTTGAAATTTCTATTTTGGATTTTTTTTTTCAAAAAGAGGGGTAGGGAGAGAGAAACAGCTTGTTCACTGGGTATCTTTTGTCGACCCACTCCCTTCCCCAATTCCCTGGGATTCAACAATTCAGTTTTAGGGTACCAGCATAGCAAGTCTGCTAGTACTGGAGAAAATGCACATTTGGCATGTTCTTTTGTACTAATGATTAGTGAAAGCAAACAACACTCTTTTCAGTAAGGTCTTCTCCTATACAAAGTAGAGTTTCAGCCATCATAAAGGGAAGCTATATTTATAGAGTCATGTTCTCTTGCAAGCTTGTGAGTGCAATCTGCTCCTGACCATCCCATCTGGCATGGACTGAAGAAATTCTAGACTTGGGATTAGTTAAAACAACACAGTTTTAAAAATCTGAGGAATAAAAGATTCCAGTATGGTTTTCATAGATTTTTCAGAATCCCTTTGTCTAAGTTATTTGATGTGAACTCATTTTAATGTCCGCAAATGCAACCATGATGGTGTAAGATCTACAGAAGTGTGGTTTTAAATTGAAACTAGCCATCAACCTATGAGTAAGTGTTGTTTTCATTTTATTTCCAAGTCCCTAGCTTATGTGAGTTTGAATCTTCTCAGTTGTTCTTGTTTATGTAACTCATGGGGTGCATATTTGTTCTACTTTGTAAGTACATGCATAATGTTCATTTGGAAAGTGAACAGTTGCAGTACTAATGCTTGCCAATAGTGGGTGCTAAATGAATATTTGTGGAATATAAAACAACACTCCCCATTGTCTCTCAGCATTCTATAGGTTTTTATTTTTTTTTAGTACTGCAAGTATCATTTTACTTGATTCTTACAAGTAACTAGGGAACCAATGGCCACTAATTCTATGTCCTTAATGAAAGTTACCCAACTGCCAAATGATGCGGTTAGGATTTAAACTTCAATTCTAGAAATAAAAGGCAATGCCTTGGCTTTACCAAGCATTGAAGCATGGAATTCAGGCCTCACTTGGAAAAGAACAAATGGTTTATGTTGATGTAAACTTAGGACATGACATACCGGAAATAATTTGAAATATTGTGGCATGATAAATTTGACTATTTTATGGAGGGCTATGGATGGCTGGTTAATCCAATTCTACTTCAGTGGAAGATTTGGAGCAAGAGAGATTGACATCCTTTTAGGCAGATTATCCATTGTCCACAATGAACTGAAGGATGATGACGATAATAACAAGCAGAGCTGTCTTTGCCTCAAAATGAGGGGGATGGGGTGGAACTAGAATGCAGAGGGTTTAAATTGGAGAGAATTCAAGTTGAAATGCTGTGCTCATAGACAGTGACTTGAGTCAGAGGAGACATTGTGGATGCACCTCATAAACGTTTTTTTGTTTGTTTTTGGTTTTGGTTTTGTTTTTTGGTAAAGGGAAGTGGAAGGATTTTATGAGCAGTTAATAGTCATCTAAGATTAGATTGCAGCAATTATGGCAGACCCAGCTGATAGTAGCCAGCCTTTTAGTAACACTATCAGTAGTATGGAAAAGCCAGGAAGATTAAAATGATAAGGCATTGTATAGCCGGGGCTTTATACCTAAGACATGCACCATTAAGTCTGTTAACTACAAATTAGGGTGAAAGGTTCAGGAGTGGGAAAGAGTAGAGGTCTGCACATAGCCAGAAAATAAAACTGAAACCAATGATGTGTTAAGATGCAGGAAAGAGAATTATAGCATCAGAGAGAGGAATTTAGGAGTCTGAGAATTGACAATTTCAAATGTCTAGTGAATGATTACAATGCAAATTGAGATGGACCATTGTGATTTATGAAGTCCCTGTGATAGAAACCAGAGTAACAGAAAAAAACATTAACAATGATACTGATTTCTTTTTCTGAGAAGGGTACAGCAGAGAGTAGATACATACAGTAAAACTTTATAGAGAAAGCCTGAATAGGAACATAATACAAAATACAAGGAATTTCCTTATATCTGACTAACTCCTTTCCCAATTAACTTCATCTGGACCCTCCCCCTCCACCCACTTTCTTTGCCAAAGGATAAATCTTCCATGAACATAATTTTGAAAGCTTGCCTTTTAACATTTCTGTTAAATTCATAAAAGACCTATTTGCCATTTATAGGAAAGAAGAAAAGTATACTTTCCATTTTGTAAATGACTTTTTGGATGAATAGAATAGAATAGAATAGAATAGAATAACTTTGAAACAATGTGTTACCATTTGGTAGAAAAGAAATTGAAAACAATAACCAGAAGGTATGAAACTCTAATAAAGACGGTTACAAACTAGACTGGAATAGACTATTGTAGACTTTGCTAGAAAAGGACCCGTCTTCGTTAGTTTTCTGTTTCTGTGATAAGCTTCCAAGAACAAAAGCAATTTGGGGATAAAAAGGTTTTATTTCATCTTCCAGGTTTAAGATCATACTCCATCATTCACGGAAGTCAGGACAGAACCTCAAGGGAGAAACCTTGTAGGAAGACCTAAAATAGAAGTCATGGAGGAATGCTGCTTATTGGCTTACTCTCCAGGTTTTGCTCAGCCTTTTATATAGTATCCAGGATACCTGGCCCCAAGGGTAGCAAAGCCTATGGTGAACTGGGCTCTGCCACATTAATCATGATGATAATGTATTGAATTTCTAAAACTGTAAGTAAGCCCTAATAAGTATTTTCCTTCATAAGAATTGCCTTGGTTATGGTGTCTCTTTACAGCAATGAAATATTAACTATGACAAACAGATTGTCAAACCATTTATAGGGTGAGACTGTGGCCCAGACAATGGTGGGTCAGTATTTGGTGGGATAACACATTGAGTAGGACTACTTAGATGTGCCCTTGGCCCACTAAACTTTAATCTCACTCCAGGACCCAGAAGACAGACACAGGGGTGAAGTTCATTAGCTAGAGCTCTTTGGCTTTATTACCAATGTGTCTGCTTTCCACCTTTAATTGGCTTATGAAGGATGGGTGACCAGATCTAGCCTAGGCAACCGAATGTGACTCCAAGTTTGATAATATTATTACTTCAAAGATAGGTTTCTTTTGTCTAACTAAGGGAGTTAAGGCTCTACTTTCCATATATGTTCTTGTTATGTTCATCTAAAGCACTCCCAAATTTATCAGAAAGTTTCCATTTCTAGAATGATTAGTTTCTCCCTCTACTGTCCTATTATGTCTGTAATACTGATATCTTTTGGAGATGATACTTTTAATAACTTGATTTCTTTACTATTTACATACTTCCTATTACCTAAAACTTGATCTTATTGCTATAGCCATTGTTTAAATCATCAAATATCTCAAATTAGAAAGTTCTAAAGTATACTAGTGTACTTGCTAGATTTATAATTTTGCCTCTTTTGAACATCTCATTTTTTAAAAAAGTACATATAAAACAGTGTTTGATTACCTTCAACTTTTACCTTCCACAATGTTTCCAAAGTTCATTTAGGCCACAGTATATGTAAGGACTTCATTCCTTTGCATGACTGAATAACATTTGATTATATTGGTGCACCAAACTATATTTAACTATTTATTGATAAATATTCACTTTACATCTAGTACCAAATTATTATGAATAATACTGGTATAAATATTCATGCTTATGAGTGATATTATGTGCTCTGAGTATATATAATCATGTTTTTGTTTAATGATGGGTATGTATTCTAAGAAAGTTTATTTCATTATTTGAACACTATATTTTTACATAAAGCTTTATGGTGTATAATCATATACCTTGTTGATCCTAGTTAAAGAGTTAAAGTTAATGAGTTGTACAATAGATTAATGGATACTATATATATTTGTAATACAATGGTAAGTATAGAAAGGATACAGTAATATATAATATAAACAGCATAAAAGATTAAAACTGATATATTGGTACAGCTCATTTATATTGAATGGTGCTATCGAGACTAGAAGTTTCTCTAGATGAGTCGATAAATAAGTGACTGAAGGATTAGGTTGTTAGCATAAACTATTATAGACTTGAACAGCATACACTTAGGCTACATGAATTTTTGTGGCACTGGATATTGAACCTACATACATACAAGACAAATATTTGACCACTGAGCTATATCTTAGTCTTCTATTTAAAATATGTCTTAACAGATACACTGAAACTAATAGAAAAGAAAGTGAGGCAGAGCACATGGGCACAGGGGAAATTTTCCTGAATAGAACAACAATGGCTTATGCTCTAAGATCAAGAATTGACAAATGGGACCTCATAAAATTGCAAAGCTTCTGTAAGGCAAAGGACACTGTCAATAGGACAAAATGGCAACTCAACAGATTGAGAAAAGATCTTTACCAATCCTAAATCTGATAGAGGGCTAATACCCAATATATATAAAGAACTCAAGAAGTTGGACTCTGGAGAACTAAATAACCCTATTAAAATATGGGGTACAGTGCTAAACAAAGAATTCTCAACTGAGGAATACAAAATAGCTGAGAAGCACCTAAAGAAATGTTAGTCCTTAGTCATCAGGGAAATGCAAATCAAAACAACCCTGAGAGTCTACATCACACTAGTCAGAATGACTAAGATCAAAAACTCAGGTGACAACAGATGCTGGCAAGGATGTGGAAAAAGAAGAATACTCCTCCATTGCTGGTGGGATTGCAAGCTTGTACAACCACTCTGAAAATCAGTTTGGCAGTTCCTCAGAAAATTGAACATAGTGCTACCTGAGGACCCAGCTATACCATCCCTGGGCATATACCCAGAATATGTTCCAACATGTAATAAGGACACATACTCCACTATGTTCATAGCAGCCTTATTTATAATAGCCAGAAGCTGGAAAGAACCCAGATGTCCTTCAACAGAGGAATGAATACGGAAATGTACATTTATACAATGGAATACTACTCAGCTATTAAAAACGATGACTTCATGAAGTTCTTTGGCAAATGAATGGAACTAGAAAATATCATCCTGAGTGAGGTAACCCGATCACAAAAGAACACACATAGTATGCACTCACTGATAAGTGGTTATTAGCTCAAAATTTCAGAATTCCAATGATACAGTTCACAGACCACATGAAGCTCAAGAAGAAGGAAGACCAGAGTGTGGATACTTTAGTCCTTCTTAGACAGGGGAACAAAATACCCATGGGAAGAGATACAGGGACAAAGTTTGGAGCAAAACCTGAAGGAAAGGCCATCGAGTGACTGTCCCACCTGGGTATCCATACCATTTACAGTTCCCAAACCCAGACACTATTGTGGATGTCACCAAGTGCTTGTTGACAGGAGCCTGATATAGCTGTCTCCTGAGAGGCTCTGCCAGAACCTGACAAATACAGAGGTGGATGCTTTCAGTCAACCATTGGACTGAGCACAGGATCCCCAATGGAGGACCTAGAGAAAGGACCCAAGGAGCTGAAAGGGTTTGCAGCCACATAGGAGGAACAAGATGAACCAACCAGTATCTCCAGAGCTCCCAGGATCTAAACCACCAACGAAAGAGTACACATGGAGAGACTCAAGGATCTAACTGCATATGTAGCAGAGGATAGCCTTCTAAGACATCAATGAGAGGAGAGGCCTTTGATCTTGTGAAGACTCTATGCCCCAGTGTAGAGGGAATGCCAGGACAGGGAAGTGGGTGGGTTAGTGAGCAGGGGAGGGGGATTTGAAAGGGGAATTTCAGAGGGCAAATGAGGAAAGGGGGTAAAATTTGAAATGTAAATAAAGAAAATATCTAATAAAAAGTAAAAAAGTAAAAATATTTCTTCAACAACTTTAGTTTATTATAACTTATTTACTTTATATACCATCATAATTTTTTTACAATATTTTGAGTCTTTTGTGTTAATTTTTGGCTTGAAAAATAACTACATTTTGCAACTGTACAAAACATTTCCTGTTGTACACGCTTATTCTACATTTTTTTCTGTTTTTACCTTATTTCTTCTAACATGCTTGTTAAAAATAAAGACAGCTACCCATGAAGAAAACTTTACCTGAAGAACTTCAGGCAACTAAGGAATAGTAAGCATTGGGGACCGTCTTCCTCAGGAAGGAGCACACCAACTGGTTGTTCAATACCAAATAGTCAGCCCTGAAGCCATACATACACGTAACAGTATATAGAGTAATCAGATTGTATTTAGGAATATATGTGAATACATATACATACATACATACATACATACATACATACATACATACATGGAACAACAATAACAAAAAGGTCATGATTTTGAAAGAGTAAGGAGGGCTATATAGGAAGGTTTGGAGAGAGGAAAGGGAAGGAGGAAATGTAATTATAATCTCAAAACATAAATGAATAAAAAAGAAAAAAAAAGGGAGAAAGAAAAATGGTAACCATTCTCCACATAAACTCACAGAAGCTGCGGGAAAATGCACATGATCTGTACAAGAATAATCCAGCCAAAATCCCAGCATGGATACTGGAAGTGGTATTGAAGTTCACTCCTAGTTGAAAAACTATTGGCATTTGGTAGCTGCTGGAGAGAGATAATTGGTTATCTTCAGGGAGGTGGTTCCTGAAAGGCCATTCATGCTCCAGTAGATGGTCTTATATCCATGCACTAAGTAGACGCCAAGATTTAAAAGAGTTCACGAAGTTGGGATGGCAGTGGAAGTGGAGATAAGGGAGGTGTGTAAGGGATGTATTTGATCAAAACACATATGCATACATGAAATTATCAAACAAAACAAAATTTTAAAGATTCAGTTTGTTTTATGTGTATGAGTGTTTGCCTGGAGGTATGTATATGCACCACTTGCATACATGGTGACCATGGAGGTCAGAAGATGTCAGGTCTCCTGGAACTGGAGTTACTGGTGATTGTGGAGCCACCACACAGTTCTCTGCAAGATCAACTGCTGAGCCCCACAAACAATACTTTTTAAGAAGATACAAGGACCCAACCTAGGTTCTTACAGATTCAAGATGATGAGTTTTACTCTCTTTGGTGTCCATATCTTTTCCTACGAGATGGTCTTCAGGGGCACTAGCACACACGCACGAAAGTGTCACTCTTGCTATACCAGGGCTCTGGTTTGTTATCAGCTCTTCTAGAGAAGGGCTTAGTCTTTTCTTGGTGCTTGTTTAGCTGTTTATTAAGCATGGATTTGTTTATAAGCGGAAAATGCACCATGAACAATCTTCTCAATTGATGAAAACTTTTCAGTTCTGGGGTTCATCTTTTTAAACTTATTGAAAAGCTTGTGGATAGTTATAAAAAGCCTTTGCATAATTCTTCACTGTAAATTTGTAAATGTGCTTTATCTTCTGTAGTTTCTATTTCTTTTGCTGCTTCTTTTGCTTAGAGAGAGATAGGGATTTTCTTCCTCTATTATACTGATATGATAACCAGTCTTTCTACATTCATCCAGTTATTAACTGAAAAATAACCTTATCATTGCCTGACTATAACTAAAAGCAGAATGTTAGGTCATATGGCAACTCGGTGCCACACTTAAAGAAATTGCAGGACCATTTTCCAAAGCATCTAAACCTACCTTCCTATCATTAATGTTTTTAGTTCCAATTTCCCCATTCATGCTAACACACATTTTTTTGTCTTTATTTTTATTATGGGCATTCCTAATAGGTGTGAAATCATTTCAGTTTTATTCATATTTTCCTAATGGTGTATAGTGTTTACCATCTTTTCATGTGTATATCAGTCATTTGCACATCTTTGATATCTTTGGGTTATTTTTAGATAGGCTTATTTGTCTTTCCTTATTGTCTTTTGAATTTTAAAATATGTATTTATTCACTTATTTCTTTCTTTAGCATGTATATGTGTGTCTATACCACAGAGCACATGAGTGTCAGAACACAGAACAAATGAGTGTCAGAGAGCAACTTGCAGCTCAGTTTTCTTCTTTCACCATGTTGGTCACAGGTGACTGAACTCAGGTTCTCAAGCTTGACAGCAGGCACCTTTACCCATGGAGCCCTTGAAGATTGTTCTTTATATATTTTTGTGCAAGTGACTTAACAAAGATGATTTCAAGTAAATACAACTTTTATAATACTGCTGAATGTATAAATATTTCAATATAGACTTGTAAGAAAACATTCAAGTATCGGAATTACAGCAAGAAGATGGAGGAGGAGGAGGAGGAGGAGGAAAAAACAAATCATTTTGGTATAATCTGAAATACTATTTCCAGATCAGTTTTAAGATGATGATATTTAGAGAAATAATAAAGCCAGTATCAACAGGATGTTTAAGTGAAATTGCAGATGTTTTGGATGGTAGCATAAGTTGATACTTATATAAATTGGAGCAAAATTCTAGATTACACTAAGGCTTAAGGAAATTTGACCTTCAATGAGAATCGAAATGAAAAAAGAACAGATTCATAGCTGGGAACTGAAGTTTGTGTGAGTCCTTATCAAAAATTACAGGTTGACTTTGCTCAAGATACACAGAGCAGACATTGTATACAGCTTTCGGTTTCAGCCAACTTCTTGTTTTAAAAATAGTTCAGAAATTTTATATATATTTCATGATTTAACTCCAGTTAGTAGAATCCAGTTGAAAATCACTCCCAAGTTAGATTGGATTTCAATTCAGCTTTGGCATCTGATTGAATCTGAAGAATTTTAGCCTCAAGCTGGTAAAGTCTTAATTGCCTTTGTAAAAACTCAGGCAGTTCTGACAGAATAAGCCTTTAACTCACTGGAAACTGATTGGAAACTAGGAGGAGTTTCCACATTATGGTGACGAGTGTTTCCAAAATTCTATTCCCAGAAACTGGAGATAAGGCAAATTGGGTGAAGAGTGGTTTAGGTGGTACATTTTGTTTTTATTTATATTTGGACACAGATGAACTGTGTTTCACGCTTAAATACCAGAGATACTGGAAGGTTTTTCATTGGTAAGTGGTAAGCTTATTTTTACCTCTGAAGTTAGAACGACATGATAATAGAAGCATACTTTTTGGTTTGGTAGGCTGAAAATCAGGGTTAAGAGGAAAGGATACCACTTTAAGGAGAAGGTAGGAGTGAGATAAAAACTCTTTAAACTTTAATTTTGCTTTCTAAACTTATTTTTTTAAAAAATTCTTTGATTTGATTTATTCTTCTCTCATATGTCCCCACTGAAGTGTCCCCTCTCTCCTCCCAGTTTTCCCCCACAACTGCTCTCTTCCCCGGATCTATTCTTCCTCTGTTTCCCTTCAAAGAAGAGAGGGCCTTCCAGGGATGTCAATGAACAAACTCTTGTAATATAACCAATTACTACTGCAAAACTCAGATGGGGCTTGTGACAGTGAGCACTAGAGCGCCCACAGCCTGCCTTATGCATGTATTGGGAGTGATTCTAGCCACGGATTCTGTTAGTTAAGACAGGATAAATGGGTATCACAGATCATTTTAACAATTAAATCACACCATCTTACCCAACCCTATTTTTATCACTGTATCCTTGTTCCCGTTAGTTTTGTGTCAACTTGACACAAACTAAAGTCACCTGAGAGGAGGGAGCCTTGATTAAGAAAATGTTACCACCACAGCCAAACATTAGATGGGGCTCAGAAGGTCTTGTGGAAGAGTTAGGGGAAGGACTGAGGAAACCATAGAGGATAGGAAGTTCACAAGAAGATCAATAGAGTCAACTAACCTGAACCCTTGGGGGTTCATAGAGACTAGACCACCAACCAAAGACTATACCCTGGCTGGACCTAGGGCTTCCTATAGTAGATGTGCAGCCTGAGTCTCATTTGAGTCATGCCAAAACTGGAGTGGAGATGTCTCTAAAGCCACTGCCTGCCTGTAGGATATGCTCCCCTAACTGGGATGCCTTGTCTGGCCTCAGTGAGAGAGGATGTGCCTAGTCCTGTAGTGACCTGATGTGCCAGTGTGGCACTGGGAGGGCCCTCCCTCTCCTCAGAAATGAAGGGTAGGGGGTATGGGGAGGAAGGAGGGGACATGTGAAGGGAGTTCTGGGAAGAGGGGGGTACATTGCGATCAGGTTGTAAAGTGAATAATAAATTAATGGAAATGTATAAAATAGAATCAACTGAATGACTGTAAATTTGTTTCTGCTCTTGTGTCTTAATGAATAAATCATGTAGAGGTGAGAGTGAACAATGTCTGCATTTTTATAACTCATAATTTCTAAACATGAAAAGATACTGAATAAAATTGTACATTATTTCTTTAAAAAAGAAAAAGAAAATGTTTCTATGAGATAGGGATGTAGGCAAACCTATTGATTATTTTCTTAATTAGTAATTGATGAGGGAGATCCCAGACCATTGGGGGTGGTGCCATTCTGATCTAGTGGTAGTTTATGAAAGAGGAGAATGTGCAAACTATGGGAAGCAAACCAATAAGCTGAACCCCTTCTGCATTTGCATCAGCTCCAGCCTCCAGATTCATACTCTGTTTTGGGTGGTTTTGCAGACTGGGTAATTTGTAAAGAACACATATTTTTTACACTTCTGGTGTCTGGGAAGTCCAAGATGGAGCCATTAGTATTTGGTGAGAGTTTTCTTGCTGTGTCATCTCATGGTGAAGTTGGCAAAAGGGCAAGAAGTTGATATAACAAACTTTCTCTGTTGATAATGAGCCTACTCCATCAATAGTGACATTAATCTATTCATAAGGACATAACCCTTAGGACTGAACACCTCATAAAGATCCCATCTCTCAACACTGTTGTATCAGGTTGTAAATTCAGCACACGAAATTTGGGGGATGCATTCCAACCATAGCATTCAACTTTCCTGAATAAGCATTTTATATAACCAGTGTATGTACAAGTCTCAAACTAGGAAATTAACTGTGGTAAAGTGCTATTGACTAAACTGTAGCTCTCAGATTCAAAGAGCATTAATTTTTTCCAGTGAAGTTCTTTTTCTGATCTAGGATTGTAGCCAGGATCCTACATAGCATCACATTTTCATGCCTCTTTTAGTCTTTTCAATCCGTGGCAATTCCTCATTCTTTCCTTAGATTTTATATCCTTGTTATTCCTGATGAGTGCTAGTCAGTTATGACATGCAAAGTATCTTAATTTGTGTTTTTCTGATGCTTTTTCATGATTACATTGGGGTTAGCTCTTTTGAAGAAATGGTATACAAGTGATGTGATGTCCACTGAAATGTCTCATTTCAAGCAGTTTAAGATGTTAGCTTGCCCCATTACTGGTAATAATAATAATAACAACACTAATAATAATAATAATGAAACTTTATCATTTAGTTTAGGTGGTGTCTTTTGCTTTTCTTCTCTATAATGCTTTCATCTTTGTTCTTAAATGCTGTAGGAATCTTTTATTTTATCATTTTATATTTGATTTCAATAATTATATTTCATTCCATTTGTTTAGGACAGGATTGCTCACACATATTTTATATAACTGGGGAAAACACTTCAGGGTAAGAAAACTAGTAACGTGACTTTGAACATAGAAAAAAATAGTTAATAAGAAAAAAGTGAGTCCGCTGCAGCCAAGTCATCTTTCTGATGCTTTCTTATCCTGTAGCCCTTCACTGTTAATTTATTTGAGATAATTTTGGTATACATATTTAATCTGCTTGAAGAAATAGTAATCATTTCCTTTATTTTGATTCTACTACTGTCATTTTAGACATGGCAAAAGATTGAAGCAGATAGAAATTATAAGTGTTAACAGGATATTTAACTTCTAACAGGAAAAGAGAAATGATCTCTTTTCATGTATGTGTAGCAAAATGCTTTACAAGAGGCAATTAATTTTAAATTGCATTATTAATTTTAAATCATAAATCTGGTCTTAATTATATGAGCATTGCAATAAGAATGGTAAAATGGAATCACTCACATCCCTCTTTCTAAGTTGACTTTAAGCATCTTCATTCTTATTTGAGACAGGGGCTAACTGTATCAGTGTGTAGCCCTGGTTTTGCTGTGTCACTCTGGTTTGGCTGGAATTCACTCTGTAGACCAGGCTGGTTTCAATTTCACAGAGATCTACCTGCCTCTCATCACTAAATCTTACAGTCAACTTAGAAACCTGTGTGTTAGCTTCTTTAGCTGATCATTTATTTCCTTATTTCTTCATTCTGCAATTCTTCATTCACTGCTCTTCCAGTTGAGTGCAGAGTTAGTAGCAAGGCACTGTCCTAAGAGATTCACTATCTCTGAGAAGTGATTCCTGAAATCAGACAATGTATCACTTATATTTCAGTAGCATAAAGATTAAGATATGCTATTATTGTTATTGAATATTTTATTTCTCTGTATGTACAGAAAAACACCCAAAGATAAAAAGCTTTGAGCTTTATCTTTACATATACTGTACAAATTCTTTCAAAGCAACAAAACAATAGAATTGTAATAGCTTTTCAGCTAAATATGCCTTTGAGATTGAAACTATAGGATTTGCATGAGAAACAAAATAGATGACTTGCCATTCCCCTCCTTTGTTGTAGTCTAAGACTGTTAGGGCCTAAGTGGGTAGGGTTTGATACCCCATTACAGCAATTACAGTCTGTCCTAAAAAGGTCAAGATTTTCTCACTAAGTCTCCATGTGTCAAATAAAAACTAGCTTGCAAAGAGAACTGGCTAACTTCCTTTCTAGTGAAGTACCTATACAGGAACTGGGACAGAAAGAAACTGGCAGAAGAGCATAAAGACAGAGGCACTAAGGTACTACACAGATAGATTCATGAATCAATAATCAATTATTTGTTCACATGTCTTTCCTGTTACATCCCTAAGCTGCTTGAAGGAGGGAGCTTGCTTTGCCATTAACAGCATCACCTTAGTACCTGCTTTAAGGACAGACCTGTAAAGAAGCCTTAGGAAAAGTGTATCTTATGGAATTGTCAGCTTCAAATCTGCCTCTCACGGGAAGGTTCTGAAACACTGTGGATGCAATGTTTGTCAGCATTGTTTTCGATTGCCTTCAGAATCCCAAGCTATATGCGGATGTGAGTGGGTTGTTCTAGGCTTGTACAGCAGTCGCTCATCTCATCTTTCATCACATGTAATTTAAGCCAAGTAAAGTGTAAATTAATCCTCATGCCAAATCATTTGATCCCCTTGACCAAGGACAAGCACTTCTAACTTATTAAGACTAGTTTAGAGACATGAGTTGTCAGACACACACACAGCATCTTCTATTTTCTCTGTTACAAATGTCATACTTTCCTAATTGTTTCCTTAGTCCATATTTCTTAAGAAAATGTATGATGCCTGAGGACTCCAATCTACAGGGTAATATTTATAGCTATGACTCTGACATATGCCATCTAGCAGTGAGGAGACATTTAATAATAACTGTTGCATAAATGCATGAACAAAGGTACAAAACACACAAAAAAGATATAATCAAAGGCTTATGAAAAAATAAATAAGGAGGATATTGTATTCAGGTGGGAATGTACATTTATCCTGCATACAACTGGATGTAGTGGAACATGCATTTAATTCCAGCATTCAGAAGATAGCCGTAAGGGTATCAGGAGTTCAAGGTCCTCCTCTGCTATGTAGGAAATTCAAGGCCAGCCTGGGATATATGAGATATTGTCTCCATTCCTTTCTTCTGAAAAGAGCTGTATCCAGGAGTATATGAAATATTCAAAACTCTGAAATTGGGTGTCTGGAAAAGAAATGAGGAATCAGGGCCAGGATATAGAAGAATTGGGACAACCAAAGCACATAATTTAGCAAGTTGGACAGCAAAGTAAGGGGTATGAAAGTGAGTAGAGATAGGATTTGGAAGAAGGAAAAACAATGATTATGAATGAAAGACTGATGATTTGAATAATAAAAGCATAAATATCAGAATTCATATATTAGTATCATAGATCAGATACAAAGAAATTTATAAGGTTTTATTAATTTGTTGTCATAATTTGATATCTTCACAGTGTGTGTGGTTCCATCCAGAAACATGTAATGATTTACTTTAGACAAGATTAAAAGAGGAATAATATATTTTATTATAATATAAAATCATTTTCAGTATTGACCAGAAATCAAATGTAATAGAAAAATTTAGAAAAGTATAGTCCATGGTGGGTAAAGATAAGGTTATTATGCCTGTTTAATATAACTCTTTCTGGTCCAGCTTTACAAGAAAAAAAGCCCAAAAACTAAAATTTGAAATGTGTTCTAGTCTACCTTTATTACACAGATCACACTCACCAGAGTTACCTCCCCTTTCCTGAACTCTCAGAGAAAATTGATCCTGGTTGACAAATCTTAAAAGTTGTGGAGTTCATTTGAAATGTATAACCTGAGCCGCTCTTTCTATTCTTGAAATTTCTTTCCTCACCCTTTCACTCCTGTTTTCTGTGTATGTTTTCCTGTATCTGTCATCTGGGATTTTATTGAGTAACCTTTCTGTTGAAAATAGTTTTTAAAGCCTCTTAATTCAAAAGATTCCCACAGAGAAGTAATATGACTTCCTGTTTTCATTTCTCCTTGCTTCTCTCAAAAATATATGGGGAAATAGAAACTTCCTAGTGACTGCCATCATAGTGTTGGAGTTTCATAGCCACCCACTACTCACCCGAAAAGGTGACTAGCCATACAAGGGAATGGAATGATCCTTTCAGCACCACTGTATGCGCAGCTTAAAATGACAGCTTTGCAGAACATACGTGAGCTCAGAATAAAGACCCCTAGCAAATTCATGCAATATGCTTTGTACACTAATAAAATTCATCATGGTCCCTTGGAACACAGAAATTATTCATGCTCTCCTCATTTTGTTTTTTTGTGGAAAGTGGTGGGTAGCTAACGGAAATAGTTTTGCATAGCAGTGCATCAGGATGAAGGCAAGTGGGATGTGATTTTTCTCAGGTGTGCAGTTCAACAAGAGATAGCAGCCTGACTATGAAGGTCGGAGGCAGTATTGCTTTTTCTTGTCAAAGCACTGAAATTAAGTCAAACCGATTTGAAATAGAAGAACATATTGTGCTTTACTTCTTATGGAAGAAAACATATCCCTATAACACTTTGTACAAGCTAACATTAGACATGGTAATTAAATTCAGTGGTTGTTCCAAGATTAATAGATGCTTTACTTCAAGTACTTTGCTAGCTGAACAAAATCAGATGGAAGCAAAATGAGAGAAAAATGAATCTCACGCTTTTCATTTCATTGAGCTGTAGGAAAGCAGTTTACAGCTAACCTATCTCAAAGGCCCAATACACCATCTCGTAAGGTGGTCCCCTTTCCTTCGGATACAGGAATTTCCAACTACAATGACTGTAAAGCAATATTGTTTGGTGGTCAGCTAAGTCTCTGCTAAGTGCCACCTCGTCCTTTAATAGGATACTTCACCATGTACATTAATTTTCAATATAACTTAATCTTGCTTTAAAAGTCTTGGCTCTTGTCAATAAAGCACTATGTTCACTAAATTATGTTCACAAGGGTTTATTTTTTGATAAAAAAATGCTGTCTAGATAAAATCAGCTTATGCTTTCACTTAGTTATGAAAAGACAATAGAATCAAGCAGTATTTTGTATTGGTTTGTGTGAGTTTGGTTTTTTTAACTTATTTTATTAGATATTTTCTTCATTATCATTTCAAATGCTATCCTGAATGTCCCCTAGATACTCCCCCCACCCTGCTCCCCTGCCCACCCACTCCCACTTCTTGGCCCTGGTGTTCCCCTGTGCTGGGGCATATAAAGTTTGCAAGACCAAGGGGCCTCTCTTCCCAATGATGGCCGATTAGGTCATCTTCTGCTACATATGCAGCTAGAGACACGAGCTCTGGGGGTACTGATTAGTTCATGGTGTTGTTTTACCTATAGGGTTGCAGACCCCTTCAGTACCTTGAATAATTTCTCTAGCTCCTCCATTGGGGTTTCTGTGTTCTATCCTATAGATGACTGTGGGCATCCACTTCTATATTTGCCAGGCATTGGCATAGCCTCACAGAGATAGCTATATCAGTGTCCTTTCAGCAAGATCTTGCTG
>NC_034613.1:136961060-136969610 GCF_900095145.1 Mus pahari | reverse complement strand
AGCACAGGCCATTGCTGTTCTGTTAAGGAAATTTTCCCCTCTGCCCATTTCTTCAAGGCAATTGTGATTAAAAACTGCATTAAAAACTGGTACAGTGACAGACAGGTAGATCAATGGAACAGAATAGAAGACCCAGAAATGAACCCACACACCTATGGTTACCTGATCTTTGACAAAGGAGCCAAAACCATCCAGTGGAAAAAAGATAGCATTTTCAATAAATGGTGCTGGCACAACTGACTGTTAGCATGTAGAAGAATATGAATTGATCCATTCTTATCTCCTTGTACAAAGCTCAAGTCTAAGTAGATCAAAGAACTCCACATAAAACCAGAGACACTGAAATTGATAGAGGAGAAAGTGGAGCTTGGTTT
Organism: Mus pahari; assembly: GCF_900095145.1. Classification (NCBI taxonomy): domain Eukaryota; kingdom Metazoa; phylum Chordata; class Mammalia; order Rodentia; family Muridae; genus Mus; species Mus pahari. Next base: position 136,969,236 of record NC_034613.1, on the reverse strand, counting down.
TCTTAGATAGTTTTTTTTTCCTGGTGAAAAGATTCTGTATCTCTAATAATGGAACACAATTAAATAATTTACCTGTTGATGTGAGACATCGACAGGTTATAACATTATTTTTGTAGTATTCCCAGTGAAAACATGTCATCTGCATAATCACTATAAAACATTTAACAAAACCCAAAGTTTACTTAATAATTTTTCAAAAATATCAGTTCCATACAAGATAAAGAAAGTCTGCCAGACGTTTTCAGACTAAAGCCACATTACATCCAAAAGTAGTATTTGACCCATGTATTCTGGATCTTTATAGAAATTTCATAAAGGAAATTAAGCAATTGGCAAAAGGGAAATATGGTTATACTTTGAATAACAACATTGTATGATGTTTAATATTTTTATTTTAATAATATGGCTTTGTAAGAGAATATTCTTCTTAATATAAAATACACTTTAATGTATTAGACAACAACAGGAAAAACAGTCTACAATTTACTATTTCAAAATCTATCTGTTTATCTATTTCTTTTCATCTATGTAACTATGTGTGTATATGTATGTACATATCTATCTATCTATATCTGTCTACCTACATTGAAGAAAACTTCAATGTACTTTCTTTGGAAGTTTATTAAGACATATGTACCAATCTTGAACATTATGTGACTATTGGCATGTCAGTTAGATCGTTTGTGTAGACAACACAATAAATACTCCTGAGCTGAATTGCCTATGTACCTATCTGTATTGTGGATATCCCAAGGGTGGAAAAGAAAGTGTATGTGTGTTTGTGTGTGTGTGTATGTGTGTGTGTGTGTGTGTGTGTGTATGTGCTTGTATGTTTACGTAGTCATTTACTTTTATTACAAAATATTAAACATTGGGCTTCAAGAACAGTTTATTTATTTATTTATTTATTTATTTATTTATTTATTTATTTATTTCAGTGCCAGAGATCAAATCCAGAACTCAAGTACATTCATTAATGATGAGCAAATTATCTACCAGTAACAATCATTGCCAGTCTGCTTTCTTTCTTTTCTATAGAAATGTATCTAGTTTCAGCTCTTGACTGCTTAAGTAATTGTTAATAATATATAATTTAGTTTTTAGAATAGCATTAGCTTCACAGCAAAATGGAGCAGAAAGTACAAAGACTTTCCATACACCCAACCTTAGTACAGTCTTTCCTAACTTTAACATCCTACACAAGCATGGTACATTTATTAAAAGGAATGAACATTAACTCATTACTGTTACCTGAAGACTATAGTTTACATTAGAGTTCATGGTGCCTTATATTCTACAAGTTTGGAAAATTTATAATGACATATTCACTTTATACTAACATACAGGATAGTTTCACTGCATTAAAAAATCTCTTGTGAGGCCCCTTGGTCTTGTAAACTTTATATGACCCAGCACAGGGGAAGGCCAGGGCCAAGTAGTGGGAGTGGGTGGGTAGGGGAGCAGGGGCGGGGGTGGGGTATAGGGAACTTTCGGGATAACATTTGAAATGTAAATAAAGAAAATAATAATAAATAAATTTAAAAAATCTCTTGTGTTTTACATATTCATTCCTTGCTTTTTCGATCCCCAGCAGCTACTGATCTTTTTACTGTGTCTATGGTGTGACTATTCGAGAATGTTATAAAGTGGAAATCAGAATCCTGTCTAACAGACATATGTACACATCATATAAATTCCTTTCATTATGTAACATACATTAATTTTTATGCCTTAAAAATTCAAATTTATTATGATAAATTAAGTCTCTAACTGTTGTGGTAATACCTAAATTATCAATAATTTCCTTTTAGTGTCCTATCATAGATACTTTATAAAATTAAAAATTATCTTTGAAAATAGATTATGTTATTATGAATTTCATTGCAGTATAGCAAAATAGATATGATAAAAATTTTCCAAACAGCAAAAGTTAAAGGTAAATTATGAAAGTCTTTAGTCACAGAGAAATGCAAATCAAAACAACCCTGAGATTCCACCTCACACCAATCAGAATGGCTAAGATCAAAAACTCAAGTGACAGCAAATGCTGGCAAGGATATATAGAAAGAGGAGCACTCCTCCATGGCTAGTGGGATTGTAAACTGTATGACCACTCTGGAAATCAATCTGGAGGTTCCTCAGAAAACTAGAAACAGTTCTACCTGAAGACCCAGCTATAGCGCTCTTGGGCATATATCCAAAAGTTTCCCCACCATATCACAAGGACACATGTTCCATCATGTTCCTAGTAGCCTTATTTGTAATAGCCAGATGCTGGAAACAACCCAGGTGCTCCTCACCCAAAGAATGGATACAGAAAATGTGGTTCATTCACACAACAGAATACTATTCAGCTATTTAAAAAGAGGACATCATGAGTTTTGTAGGCAAATAGATGGAACTAGAAAATATCATCCTAAGGGAAGTAACTCAGACACAAAAGGACATGCATGGTATATACTCATTGAAAAACGTATATTAGCCAAAAAAGTACAGAATACTTATGATCCAACCTACAGATCATAAGAAATATGCCAAGCAGAAAGGCTCAAGTGAGGAGACTTCAATCCCACTCACAAAGGGGGAGGAAATAATCATATGAGACAGAAAGGGGGAGGGATCTAGGTGGGAGAAGGCAAGGGAGAGGGAAAAGGGGGAACAAGATCAGATATGGGGTGGGTACAGGAGGGAAGCCCAGAGGGCCAAGAGAATGAATGCAAATAAACAACCTCAGGGAGTGGGGGAATCCTCTAGAAAGTACCACACTCTCAGGACTCATTGAGGGTGACCTTAGCCAAAATGCCCAACATTGGGGAAAGGGAACTCAAAGAGTCCCCTCCAGTAAATAGACACGGCTTCAAGTAGAGGGACAGGGTTACTAACCCACAGTCAAAATTCCTGACCCAGAATTGTTCCTGTCTAAAAGAACTGCAGGGACAAAAATGAAGAAGAGACTGAAGGAAAGGCAGTTCAGTGACCAGACCAACTTGGGTTCCATCTCATGGTGGGGCACAAAGTCTGATGCTATTACTGATGCTATGGTGTGCTTACGGACATGGCTGTCCTCTGAGAGGCCCTACCAGCAGCTGACTGAGACAGAGGCAGGAACTTAAACCCAACACTTGGATTGAAGTCGGAGACCAATATGGTTCAATTAGGAGAAGGGTTGAAGAAGCTGAAAGGGAGAGCGACCCCTTAGGAAGACCAGCAGTCTCAACTAACCCCAACCCCAGGGAGTTCCCAGAGACTGAGCCACCTGGGCTGAGGCCCCTGGCACATGTGTAGCACAGGTCTCCCTGGTCTGGCCTCAGTGGGAGAAAATATGCTTAATCCTCCAGAGACTTGAGGCCCCAGAGAAGGGGGAGGCCTGGGCAGGGAGCACCCTTTCAGATGCAAAGGGGAGGAAGAACAGAATGAGGAACTGTGAAAGGGGGTACCAAGGGGGAAGGCAACAACTTGAATGTAAATAAATAAAATAATTTGTTTAAACAAAGTAGAACTATCAAGATTCCAGAAGTTCTTTTTCTCTGTATATGCCTCCCAATTTGAATTGGCATTGAAGAGGTATTTTTACAGCAATGTTAACAGAAATAGTATTCACAATGGACAAAGGTGGAGGTGACAAAAACATCCATCAATGGGTGAATAATTAAAATGTTATATAATGATACAATGAAATATAATACTAATCAGCTTTATTTTTACATAACATTTTTAGAGGGAATAAAAGATTGTTTTTTTCTGAAATCATTTTGAGTAACCATGAACCAGCAACAAAAGTTTAGGTTACCCAAAATTCCATGCTCCAATGTGGAATTTCATGAGGTTTTATAGTTTTAGAGAACAAAAAAAGTCATAAATCAAGGTAAGTGCATCAGAGGTGTTTATAGCAAGAAAGAAGCAGCTTTTCTAGAGGTCTGCGATGATAGCTTATGACATCCTTAAGATTTGGACTTGGTGAATGCTAGTGGTCTGACGTGTTAATAAGTTCGAAAAGGATTCTATTAGTCCCAAATTGTTACCTTCGACACAGAGATGAGCAAGGAATGGTGGTTCTGGAGATGTAGACATCACCCAAGATTAGGAAACTATCTTTTCAATGATTCCAATTTCTCCACAGAATTGAAATTCTAATAAGTCAATCAGTCTTTACAGTTTATTTTCAGGAGTTTTTGTTATATAGTTTCTCCTATTGGCCAAGAATTACATGTTGTGGATGTAGAAGCCACATGTTGTATTTCTTTTATTTTTTGAGATTACAGTACAGTTACATCATTTCTTCCTTTTTACTCTCCCTCTGATCCCTCCCACTTACTACTCCCTGCTATCTTTCAAATTCGTGCCCTCTTTTCTCATGGTCTTATGTGTGTGTGTGTGTGTGTGTGTGTGTGTGTGTGTGTGTGTTATAATGATACAATGAAATATAATACAATAAAATATATATGTTATATAATGATACAATGAAATATTATATATACACAACCTATTCACTTCATATAATGTTACTTGTATGCATGTTTTCAAGGATGACCATTTGGTATTGTATAAAGAACTTTTGTGCTTTTACTTCTGTAAGATTCTTTCTCCAACTGTCCCATCTGGGCCGACAGTGCTCCTTCTAAGAACAAAAGGCCATCTAACAAACATCCCAATAGCAGGCATGAGAAAGCCCTCCCAAAACATTATAGGATTCTGCCATTGTCCTTTCTTGTTCCTATTATTGAAGAAACCAAGAACTTCATACACAGGATACACAAGCCCTTGCACTTGAACTGATTTGAAACTTCCATGGAGACTAGCTTTCATGATAACAACAGGTACTGTGCAAGCTTGCAAAGAAGGGAAGTGAACAACAGTTTTACTCCACTATGATATCTATGAACCACAACAATGATCAGCGTGGCATAATAACCCTATAGATGTGATATTGACATTTATAACTTAGTGATAACCAATAGTTCTTATTTGGGACTTAAGACTTACTCAACCTGTAGGTTGCTGTTTTGTCCTATTGAGAGTGTCCTTTGCCTTATAGAAGTTTTTCAGTTTCATGAGGTTCCATTTGTCAATTGTTGATCTTAGAGCCTGAGCCATTTTGTTTTGTTCAGGGAATTTCCCCCTGTGCCAATGTGTTCAAGGCTATTTCCCACTTTCTCTATTAGGTTCAGTGTATCTGGTTTTATATGGAGGTCCTTGATCCACTTGGACTTGAGCTATGTACAAAGAAATAAAAATAAATCAAGTTGAATTCTTCTACATGCAGACAGTTAGACTAGCACCATTTGTTGAAAATGCCATCTTTTTTCCACTAGATGGTTTTAGCTCCCTTGTCACAGATCAAGTGAACATAGAGGTATGGGTTCATTTCTGGGTATTCAATTCTATTCCATTGATCTACCTGTCTGTCTCTGTACCAATACAATGCAGATTTTACCACAATTGCTCTGTAGCACAGCTTGAGGTCAGGTGTGGTGATTCCACCAGAGGTTCTTTTATTGTTGAGAATAGTGTTTGCTATCCTGGGTTTTTTGTTATTCCATATGAGGTTGAGAGTTATTCTTTCTATCTCTGTGAAAAATTAAGTTAGAATTTTGATGGGGATTGCATTGAATCTGTAGATTATTTTTGGTAGGATGGCCATTTTTACTATTGTTGATCCTGTCAATCCACATTCATGAGAGATCTTTCCATCTTCTGAGATCTTCTATTTCTTTCTTCAGGTACTTGAAGCTCTTATCATACAGATCTTTCAGTTGCTTGGTTAGAGTGACACCAAGGTATTTTATATTATTTGTGACTATTGTGAAGGGTGTTGTTTCCCTAATTTCTTTCTCAGACTGTTTATCTTTTAAGTATAGGAAGGCTACTGATTGGTTTGAGTTAATTTTATATTCAGCCATTTTGCTGAAGTTGTTTATCAGCTGTAGAAGTTCTCTGGTGGAATTATTGGGGCCACTTAAGTATACTACCATATCATCTGTACATAGTGGTATTTTGACTCTTCCTTTGTAGTTTGTATCACTTTGACCTTCTTTTGTTGTCCAGTTGCTCTGGCTAGGAATTTAAGTACTATATTGAATAGGTAGGGAGAGAGTGGGCACCCTTGTCTAGTCCCTGATTTTAGTTGGATTGCTTCAATTTCTCTCCATTTAGTTTGATATTGGCTGCTGGTTTGCTCTATATTGTGTTTATTATGTTTAGGTGTTTGCTTTCAATTACTGTTTTTTTCCAAGACTTTTAACATGACAGGGTGTTGTATTTTTCAAATGCATTTTCAGCATCTGATGAGATGATCATGTGATTATTTTCTTTGCGTTTGTTCATATAGTAGATTATGTTGATAGATTTCTGTGTATTGAACCATCCCTTCATCCCTGGGATGAAGCAAATATTGACGGTTTTCTCAATATTGCTGATGTAATCAGTACAGGACCTTACAGTACTTTACTCTGGAAGGAGATGTGAAGGGTTAACCTCCCTTTAGAAAGACACAAGGAACATAAGAATGTTGAAGCCCTGGTTTAGGAACAGACTTACAATTACATGGCTATTTCTTTTCTTTTCTTTTCTTTTCTTTTCTTTTCTTTTCTTTTCTTTTCTTTTCTTTTCTTTTTTTAAGGCTACCTTTTATTTAGCATATTAAGCTCTAAAAGGCATTTCTCATTTTTCAGGGCTGAATTGTGCGTGTTTTTTTTTAAGGCATTTTTATAATTTCTAATTTTTAAGCACATCAGGTTTTTTTTTTATTTATTTACATTTTGGTTTTTGTTTTGTTTTTTTTCATTTATTTTATTATTATTATTATTTTCTTTATTTACATTTCAAATGCTATCCCGAAAGTTCCCTATAACCCCCTCCACCCCTGCTCCCCTACCCACCCACTCCCACTACTTGGCCCTGGCCTTCCCTTGTGCAGGGTCATATAAAGTTTACAAGACCAAGGGGCCTCTCTTCCCTGACCCTAAACACACCTTCAAGAAAGCAGCTCTCCTGCCTCTCCCTTGCTCCTTTTCTTCATGGTCACAGACTGTATGAACCAAGAACTCAGCCTCTGCTGAATTCAGTCTGGTAGATTATGTCTTTTTTTTTTTCTTTCAAAAAATCATCTAGAATTTCTTTTGTATTCTATAACCTCTAGGCAGAACAAAACCTTGAGGAGTCTTACATGTTACTCCATCACACAAGCCTTACTGATAGTGCTCCTTTTTCCTTTTCCTTTTGTTTTCTTTCTTTCTTCATTTTTAAAGATAGGATCTTGCAATGTAGCCCAAGTTAGACTCAAATTTGTGTGCCTCTTGTCTCAACCTCCTGAGTGCTGAGATGTGCACAGGCATGTGCAACCCAAACTGGGAATATCTTTTTTTTCTCTTACAAAGCTCACTCTATCCTCCCAAACACACCCAAAGCCCCTTGAGCTTCCTGGTTAGGAGCTTCCAGAAGTTCCCTCCACACCACTGACTGCTTCACATCTTATCTTCACTCCGCATCCATAAACCTTATAAAACTCCTACACAGGACCCATGGATTTCCCTCTAGTAAGGGTTAACCTTATTTTTCAAGCTCTCCTTTCACCTCTTTCTATAACTGTTAAATAACTCCAATTATAAGAAACAATTCCATGCCAGATAGGTACTGATATGTTTTTAAATTGCCCTAAAACCCAGTGGCTTTGACATCATCCATTACTTATTATCTTGTGTGTCAATTTCCTTGGCTGAGTTTTATTCTAAAGTGGTCAGTTTGGAGTACCTACACCAAGGCAAGTAGGTGTGTTCTCAACATCTCTCATCCTGCTTGTAGGGTAGCAGGTGCTATGTTAGACATGTGTTTCTCAGGGAGAAAGTCTAAGATTAAAAAAAAAAAAAGGTGTGAGCTCAATTGTGGAAATACAGGGTTTTGATTTGGTTTGGTTTGGTTTGGTTTTTAAGATTTTTATGTCCCATTTACTAGATTTTATTACCCTAAAAATTTAACCAGGCTAAGCTCAAGTGTGAGAAATTACAACTCATGCGAGAAAGGATTAAGGTTACTTGGCAAAAGGTATGAGTAAAGAAATAAATGGCAACTTTTGCACATGGAAACAGACTTCTATACTAAGTCTTGCCTACCTCCATTTTTTGCTATTATTATATTTAACACTTTAGTTCTCTCTCTCTCTCTCTCTCTCTCTCTCTCT
>NC_034613.1:136936089-136960920 GCF_900095145.1 Mus pahari | reverse complement strand
GGGTCTCTGTATTTCTTTCCATTTACTGCAGGAGAAAGCTTCTTTGATGATGGCTGAATGAATTGCTGATACATGAGTCATCAGAATGTCATTAGTAGTCATATGCATGTATAAATAAATATATATATATATATATATATATATATATATATATATATATATATATATATAAGATTTTTTTAAAGAAAAACTTGTGACTAGGTTGGTGTCTACACTTCAGTTTTGATAGCATGCAGAATACCTTCCAGTACCTAAAGACATTCGCAGGTAGGGGTGAAGGCTCTATGTAGACACCAGCTTGACTTCTCCATGTTCAATGAGTTGTGCCTGTGTTATCTTTAGCAATAGGGCCTTGCTGTCAGTTTGTGGACAACAAATATCTTGTCAATAGCTTGGGTTGTTTGGGGATTTCCATGAACCATTTTAGCCAACAACTAAATGAGATATAACCTAATCTCAGTGCTGAAAGCTTCATTTGTTTACAAGTTGTCTCCCCCATTATCTGGCATTTTTAGATCATCTTCCTGTGTGTATCTATTATAGGAAGCTTCTCCTGTATTGGTTTCTATACTACCCTCAAATGGCCTTTAATTTTAGTTCTTTCTCCTTGTATTCCCTCCCTAGTTCCCAATCTTCCTTCCCTCTCCCTACTCCATCATCCCATTCTAGGAACTTCGCCCATCCATTCATCGCTATCTAGTCGATTTCCCTTTTCTAGGGAGCTCTATCTGGGATCCACCCCAATCCCATTCCCTTATCCTATACATAACCTCTGTGGTTCTGCAAATTATAGCTTAGTTACTATTGACCTAACAGCTAACATTCACATATAAGTGAATACATACCATAGTTGTCTCTCTGGGTCTGGATTACCCTACACAGGATTATTTTTTTCTAGTAGTATCCATTTGCCTGCAAATTTTATGATGTCATTTTAAACAGCTAAGTAAATACTCTGTTGTATAAATGTACCACATTTTCTTTACCCATTCTTCTGTTGAGGGACATTTAGGTTGTCTTTAATTTCTGGCTGTTATAGATACAGCAGGAATTAACATTGTTGAACAAACGTCTGTGGTAGAAGGAATCATCCTTTTGGTCTAGCTGGGTCTTGAGATAGATCAATTCCCATCTTCCTGAGGTACTACCATGCTGATTTTCATAGTGTTTGTATGAGGTTGTACTCCCATTAGCAGTGGGTGAGTGTTCCCCCTTACTCCACATCCTCTCCTGCGTGAATATCACTTGTTTTCTTGATCTTAGCCATTCAGACATTTCTAAGATGAAGTCTCAAAATATTTTGATTTTAGACATAGTCTTAATACATGAAAAAAAATTGTTTCTGGACTAGAAAATAATTATGGAAATATTATTAGAGGATCAGTGGTGGATGAATACTCTATCTTTGAATTTTAAAAAAGCAAATAGTGTATTGTTTGATTAATAAATGATAACTACATGTTTATGTCTTTGAGTCATCTTTGAGAATGTGAAGACTCAGGGCATATGAAGGAAAGCACAAATTTAGAGGGTGGAATTTTTTTTTTGAAAAGTGGTATACAGTCTTTCATTGAGTAGTGATTAAAAAATGGAAATTATTAGTTGACATGAACTGGGAGTATTAATATTATCTATTTCAAGCTGGTTCAAACAAATTAGCAGCACATCTCTGTAATAACTCTCTTGATAAGTAGGCCTGGTGTTTTTGTGCTGTTTCATTTTTGTTTTTAATGTAGCACAATGAACAGTAAAACTAAGCCTGACCTCGGGACAATGTGCTATGTGCTGTGATGAAAAGATCATTGAACTGAAGGTTCAGAATCTTGAATTATTGATTCAGGTGAGCCACCACTTTGGCTCAATATATTTGAATGACCCTCATAACCTCTTTCTGAGTCTTAGCTTTTTCTCCTATAAAATATAAGCTGTTACTAAAACTTTTAAAGCTTTGTCATGCAGTACAATTATATGACCCAAAGAAACATCTATTTAATATTGTTAACTCTTTTCTGTTGGCTCTAACCATAGCACAGTTGCTAAAAGCAAATGTAGGGGCTTTACTAGTGACTTGAATAAAAATCAGGTTATTATTTACTCTCTGCTACTAATTATGTATAATGCCATAAACTATATCGTACATTCAGTGCATTCTTAGTCCGGTTATTGTCTTAAAGCTAGGTGAGAATATGTGGTTATCACAATGCAAATTCTCTATTATGTTTGAAGTGCTAGGGATTGATCCTAAGGACCAGTACATGCTAAACAAGCACTATACTACTGAGCTCCACTCTCAGTCAGCGAATTCATTTTAAATACTAGAAAAACAGCTGAAAATGCATATGTGTTACTGATAATGGGTTTGTGTTATCATGCTTATATGTAGAGAATCCATTTTCCCATTCAGCAAATGTATATTATAAATGATATAATGAAGGCCTTGCTAATGAATGGTGACTGGGGTGTCTTTCATTACCTCAAGAACTGATTTTTAAGCAATCAATGATAGCTTATTTTTCAGATCCCTGGTGTTCTTATTTTAGTTACAAACGGAAAGAAATTGTAAAGATATTGTAATTGATTTGCGGGCAAGTTTACAGCCTGTACAAGTGATTTATTGAGTTTCCATGACTCCCCACGAATTTTAGCAGTGAGTTATCCACTTAGGATTTCCCAGTACATTAGCTTGGTGGTGTGATAGGCTTCACATGTAGGTTGTGTCTTCCATCTACTTTTCTCTGGCATTAATTAGGTAGACAGTTTTAGACTGTAATTACTGCCACTTGGGTTCTTAGAATATACACACTCCCTCAACAGTTAGGTGGAGCCAAGTACTTGAACACCTGAGAGAAAACAGTCATTATGAAAAAAAAAGAGTCCCCACATTATCCTAGAAATTAGGGAAATAATGTCAGAGTACTTTTTAAATTGCAAAATGGCCACCAGAAGCATGTTACAATTTTCTTGTTTTTACTTCTTTATCTTTTTTTTGTGGTTCAGAATGATAAATGTAAAAAACTACATTTTCACAAATAACTATTAGTTATTTTAGTATTCTCCACTAGTATGAAATCCCTAGATTCCACATTGAAAGCTTCTTGTTTCACATTATCCTGCTCTTTCTACATTTAGTTTTTGCATATGTGCATTTCTATAAATAAGTTTTCTTGAGGCAAAATTGTCACTGATATCTGATTTTAATTAATACATTAAATTTAATTAATAAAATCTCATTTTCTTCAAGTTTATTGAATTTTAACTCTTGAATTTTAAATGAAGAAGGGGTAGTTTTGTTGAAATACTCATTGAATTCAGTCCCTGTAAAAGAACCTAATGTTAACACGACCCTATTGCTTAACATCAGGTCTCAAAAAGTATTTAAAGTTTTGGTTTTTGCTAAAATATTCCTTTTTGTTCTCTTTAAAATTCTGCTCTGCAATCATTTCTGCGTTTTGATGCTCCCCTAACATTTAAGAGCAAACAGTGGATGAGAGAAACATGAGATAGGTACCCAATTGTTTATTTTTCTATCAAGCAAATCTGTGTTAAAGAAAATCTATATTTGCATCTGATACTCTCAGTGGTTCTATTGCAACATGAACAAAATTAACATTCTAATTTATGCACATATTACCTCTGATATCAGTTTAAATTTTAGGCCAGATAGCACATTGCTGTACTGAGTTTCATCATCCCTAACTTTAAATAATCAAAAACAGTCTCAAACGTTCCTAGAGGGCAACATTGTCCCTGACTGGGAACCACTGATATCACTGAGATAATTCCTCAGCTTAGGGGTTTGTTGTTGTGTTGTTTTGTTTTCATGAAAGCTTTTTGCATATTAGCCCACAATGCATGATCAGTGGTTATTCTTTCTTTCTTTCCTTATTTCCTCCTTTCTTTCTTTCTTTCTTTCTTTCTTTCTTTCTTTCTTTCTTTCTTTCTTTCTTTCTTTCTTGTCTGTCTGTCTTTGAAGTCATTGACAGTAGCTATTTGTTACTTAGGTTCAATAAACATTTAATTCAAATTGGGAGGCCACTTACAGACAACAGCAAAAGGGATAAGTCAGTCATCGATCCTGTTATGTAACTGCTGACTTTAAGCTGCACAAAATTATGCTTTATCTTTAATCTTTCAGTCCTCATTTCTTCAGGCTGCTGTATGTGGTTCATCATCTTCTGAATGTTTATACATCAATTCAAGGCAAATGAAATGTCTTCATGTCACCAGAGTAGCAAATAACTGGTAATAGGAAGGTAAACACAAGCCAGTGGTAGTAGTTACTGTTTATTAAATAAAAGTCTCTTCTCTTGGATGCTCACAGCCAGCTATTGGATGGAACACAGGGTCCGCAATGGAGGAGCTAGAGAAAGTACCCAAGGAGCTGAAGGGGGCTGCAACCCTGTAGGTGGAACAACAATATGAACTAACCAGTACCCCCTGAGCTCGAGTCTCTAGCTGCATATGTAGCAGAAGATGGCCTAATCGGCCATCACTGGGAAGAGAGGCCCCTTGGTCTTGCAAACTTTATATGACCCAGCACAAGGGAAGGCCTGGGCCAAGTAGTGGGAGTGGGTGGGTAGGGGAGCAGGGGTTCGGGGGGGGTATAGGAAACTTTCTGGATAGCATTTGAAATGTAAATAAAGAAAATAATAATAAAAATATTTTTTAAAAAAGTCTCTTCTCTGAGAGATAAACAGTGAGGTTACTCTAGGGCGATAGTGGGAAGGACTGGAAAGACAGGGATGGGAATACATACAAGGGTGACTTAGGCAGGAAATGAGTTAAGCTCAGATATGACATCCACATTTGACCGTGCTTGCACAGCATGTGCCTGGCATGGGGCCTGAAGAGGAAAAACATTTTGCCTACATTTCTTTGAAGGCAAATAAAGAGCATTAGATTGCATTGGCAAAGTCAGCTGTGTAATTCATCTCCTCAAAGGGCCTAATGTGTATATGCTTGTTTAGTTTGGACTGCATCTGGGGCTCAGTGGACTAGTTTTATATAGATTATCAAGTGGTATTTTCTGTCTAAATGAAGGTGCTTTTCAGAACTGCATTCTTAAACCTGTATTTCCAGATTTGTGCAATACTCATTTTGAAGAACTCGGAGCATTTTGTTCTCAAATCAATTAATGTTGTCCCTTGACACTCCCAAGATGGTACTTAATTTTTCTGTAACATTCTTTACACTCTAGAAAATGGGTAAAGCTACATCTTGTTTTAAGTATCTTTTCTTTGAGTGGATACAGTAATAAACAGATCCTATAAACCCAAGACCAAGCTCTAGAATTAGGAATGGCTGTATCATTGGGTAAGAGGAGGCTAACATACATGAATTTATTTTAAAAGCAGCTATTTGTCAAGACATGATTTTTTTTTTAGATATTCTCTTTATTTACATTTCAAATGTTATTCCCTTTTCTGGTTTCCCCTCTGAAAACCCCCATCCCCTCCCCCTGCACTCCCACTTCCTAGTCCTAGCATTCCCCTACATTGGGGCATCAAGCCTTCACAGGACCAAGGGCCTCTCCTTCATTGATGACAGGCAAGGCCATCCTCTGCTACCTATGTAGCCCTACCTGGGGTTCCATCCCATGTACAGTCACCAAACCCAGACTCTAGTGTGGATGCCAACCAGTGCTTGCTGATAGGAACCTGATATAGTTGTCTCCTGAGGGCTCTGTTAGTGCCTGACAAATACAGAGGTGGATGCTCTCAGTCATCCGTTGGACTGAGCACAGGGTCCCCAATGGAGGAGCTTGAGAAAGTACCCAAGGAGCTGAAGGGATTTGTAGCCCCATAGGAGGAACAACAATATGAACCAACCAGTACCCCCAGAGCTCCCAGGGACTAAACCACCAACCAAAGAGTACACATGGAGGGATCCATGGCTCTGTCAAGACACACTTTTAATCATGTAAATTGTTATTTAAAATACTTATGACAGGGAATGGAGACTCTCCCCTAAAGCTGCAACCTGACTGTGAAATCCTTCCCCAATGTGGCTGCCTTGTCTGCCCTCAGTGGGAAAGGATATACCTAACCCTGCAGAGACTTGCTGTGCCAGGGTGTGTGTGTGTGTGTGGGGGATACCAAAGTGAGCCCCATCCTCTCAGAGGAGAAGAGGAGGGAGGAGGGAGGAAGGGAACTGGAAGGGAGGAGCAATTGGGATGTAAATAAATAAATTGATTAAAAACAAAAACTTGTAACATGATGTGCTAGTCAAAACATCTCTTTATGTGGCCTGTGAAGCAAGCGCTGAAAAATAAAGCCAGAGTTGTTGGAAACAAGAAGTGTTAATGTTAAATGCAAATCCCAAGACTGATCCATCAACAATCAAAAGCTGAAGATCATAGTTATCTGAAATGTTCTTCTGTGTAAAATGGGGAAAACTGAAGAGAGAACATACAGAATAAGATGTGCCTGGTTACATAGAATATTTTTTTCTCTGAAATTGAAATTGAGCTTGTATATGTTTAAATTCTCATTTTCCAGGAATTCTAAATATTTGCTTCTATATTTTTAAATTAATTAATGTTGTCTTTCCTTGTTTGCTAGTTTTAGTTGAGACACTCTGTTTTTAGTAACTAATAGATATAAAGTGTCTTCCTTGATTTAACTTTTTAGGAAGAGATTTGAGAGTAAGTCTGTGCAAATATAAATCCGAAATAGTTCAAGGTAAATTTCCAAGGAAGTGTTTCCAATGCACAGGGATTCTCAAGTGTAAATAAGTGACGATCCAGAAACATGCTAGATGAAGACAAAATGCATTTCTATAGATAAAAGCAATGAAAATAATGCTGTTTGAAGTTGATCATATTAACCAAGTGCCTTGGGAAAACACTTGGTTATCAGGAAATCAGACAGGTAGAATACACACTGTGTACATTAAGAAGGCAGTGTTGGCATATGTTCTCTCTTACATTTCCTCTTTTTTTTAAAGAAAAAAAATTTATTTATTTATTTATTTACATCCTGTTCCTCGTCCTGGTCCCTCCCTTGCAGACTTCCTTCCCCAGCCCCTCCCATTCTCCTTTGAGAGGGTGGGCTCCCTGGAAATTCCATTCCCCACCCTGGCACATGAAATTTCTGCCAGGTTAGACTCATCCTCTCCCACTGAGGCACAAGGCAGAGATGAAGACTGAGCTGCCTGTCTGCTACATATGTGCAGAGATGGGGGTGATGGTGGGGGGTGGGATCCTTCTAGCTTGTGTAAGCTCTTTGGTTGGGTGGCTCAGAGAGTTCCTAGGGGTCCAGGTTTGTTGACTATGTTGGTCTTATTTGGCAGGAGTTTGTTAACTAAAATGGAAAATAATGGAAGGCTGTGGTCCATGTCCTCTGATTCTCATTTTCTACCTTATGGGAACTGTTTTCATCCTGCAAATGACATGATTAGGGTTTCTTATCTAATTTTTCCTCAACACTTCAACCCTTCCTTCAAAAGAATAAAGAAATCTTGCTTGACATTAAAAAAAAATCTCATCTAGATATGTGAATATGGTACAGAGGCCACACCAAGTTTTTAAGCAATGGGCTAGAGTCTGAGAGATGTTATCATTTCCCAACCAGAGGGACAGGGTCCAATGGCACTTCCTGTCAAAACCTTCCAACTCCATACACCTAACTTCCTAAGCATGGGCTCCTGTTTTTAAATAGTTCAGTGGCGAAGCTGCTGCCTCACACTTGCTCAATAACAAAAGACCATTGGTTCTTTTCACTGCTGAAATCAAACCCAGGCTGAGCAAACTAGAATGTGCTCCCAGTAGAAAATGGACAGATTAGGAAACAGTGGTCTTTACTGGGGTCTGACCTTGGCCATGTGAATTTTCTCCTTCCTTGTGGATAATTCTACCTTAGATTGTGTGACTTTAGAAATTTTCCCCAATGTATTCTACACAAGTGACAATTCCAAGGAGAACTGCCTGGATCAATATCCTTCTCATTTACTCTTCATTCATTGACCTATAGTCATGAATACATTGCAGTATTGTGTCAGAGTTCCCTTTCTGTGGGAAATAAAAGATATTGTTGCATTTGAAAGCTATTTTAGTATCAAGTAATATATGGAAGGACAGACTTTCAGAAAATTAGGAAAACTTCCTGGGTTTTCTAAACTTAAATTAGGTAAGTAGTTATATACTCTGTACAATTGACTCTGTAAAGACATTGTTTGGCATTAAGAAATAGAAAAATGGCCGGGCATGGTGGCGCACGCCTTTAATCCCAGCACTTGGGAGGCAGAGGCAGGCAGATTTCTGAGTTCGAGGCCAGCCTGGTCTACAAAGTGAGTTCCAGTACAGCCAGGGCTACACAGAGAAACCTTGTCTCAACCCCCCCCAAAAGAAATAGAAAAATGGCTATTAGATATAATAGACTTCCTTAAAGAAACTTGATTTATCACATGACTTAAGAATAATGTGACTTCTTAGTCCTGTCCCTGAAAAAATTCTTCTTATAAATGTTAAATAAATATTTATTTTCTTCCTCCTTTCCTCCCTTTATCTCTTGCATCTCTGTCTTCTTTGGGACTAAAACTTTACAGGGACAGTTTGTTCCTTGGACTGTTTGAAAAAGCTATATTCACTGCTCAGAACAAAGCAGGCACACAGCAGGTACTTAATTAAAATCCTTTGAATAAATGAATAAGCATGTGCCATGTGCTACTAAGGATGCAGAACCAGACCAAATCCACACAGCCCCAGGTTTTAGTTTTTATAAATTTTGAAGCACAGTATGAAAGAGGGGAGGAATTTTAGCAAATCATAATTATGGTAACCAAGGGAAACCTCCATGATTTCCTTAGTTTGGTTACTAGCATCACACAACCCATGTATAGTGAGCACATTCCTCTAGTTTCAGCTTGAGAGATGGAGACAGGAGGATCAGAAATTCAAGAACATCCTGGGATGCCTGCAAACTCAAGGCCACCCTGAGTTAGATAAGACTCTGTATCAAAAAAAACAAAAGACAAAAAACAAAAAAACCCCAAAAAACAAAAACAAGAAGTTGAATGGCATTGGTGAATATGCACCCAAACTCACCAAATTATCTACATTAATTATTTGCAGTAATTATGCCTATTAAAGTAGGAGAGGTATGATACTGGAGAAATATTTTATAATACGGAAGATGTAGAAAAATAATTCTGTAAACACTGAATTCTATTTAAGTCTTTCAAGAAAACTTATCATTTTGTGATAGTATGCAAACAATCCCTCTAAAGACTTCTACTAAAGATCTTCAAGAAAGATCAAAAAGGAAAATTCGCAGTACTTAAAAAATATATAAATATTAGCTTTAGTTTAAAAGCTGAAAGCTCTCTGCCCTTACTAAAATGTGTCACTTTCTAAATGGCTAGCATAGGAAAGTAAATGGTTCCTTTGTGTCAATAGATTGCTTGGTTTAGCAGCAGTATGGCAAAGGTTTTCTATAAAGCCCACATCTCTGTTAGTTCTGGTTCTGAAGTGTTTGCACTACCACTGGGGGCTGCTGCATGGTAATCAGCTTTAAGGATGACATGCCATCGTTAATAATGGAAGTATTTAAAACAGAACTCTGGCGAGGCTATTTACAGAACTGCCTGACTGGTGTGAATCTTCACAGACCTATTTCTGGACTTTTGTTTGCAATTCACAGTAATTTACAGAGTAAATGGCTCAGAATTTGCCAAAGGAAGCAACAGTCTGCATAGATTTCTGGGGGCTCAATGGATTTTTTTTTCCTCTTTGACATGGGAAAATGGGCATATGATAGCTGACAGGCTGAATTTTTATATATTTTGCATAAATGCAATGCAATTTTCTCTATGTTTTAAATGAAGTCACTGGAAATGGAGAAAAAGGAAAAAGATACACTAGGTTAGCTATGGTAAATGTACTTACCCTCTAGTAGATACTATGTAATTGATAAGACTTAAAACACCTGAAGTATTAAATTAATTTCTATGACAATCATGCATTTTTCATATGCAGAAAGAACACTAAGTATTTTTTAGCTTGCGTGTAAAATAATAAAAGGTATACTTAATTCACACCTGGGATACTCTAGGTGTGAATTAAGTATACCTTTTATTATTTTACACGCATGTTGCTTGCATTATTTAATTTTATCTGGACTTCAGTTCTATTCTACTTACCAGCTATTTTAACCTCAGACAAACCATTGAATAGCTCTGAAGTTTTTATTTCCTCATCTCTATAGTAGAAGCTTTAATAAATGTCTTGCTTTCTTGTTCACTCATTTATACATCAATAAATATTTATGATGTGTTGTTAAGTATTTGTAGTTGCTCTAGGTGCATTAATCAACAGTGAATAAGGAATCATGCTTGCTCCCAATAGAGCTTAACTTCCTAAACATGATGTATGAAGAAAATGTGTGTGTGTGTGTGTGTGTGTGTGTGTGTGTGTGTACACTGTCAATAAAGAAACAGTTAACAAAAAAAAGAGAACATGAGGTTGGGTGGTAGCAGAACGGCATAGAGGGAGTTGAAGAGAGATAATAATGGATATATATGATCAAGATACATTGTTTAAATATACTGGACATCCAAAGAGTGCATCAAAATAACATTTTACATTGACATATAGAACCACATTGCTATGAGATCGACTGAGATAATGACAAGAAAGGTACTTGAAAAGTGATATAAGGTTAGAAACCTACCCTGATTGAAACTGGAAATGCACTCAATATTATAAGTAGATCAACAGATTTCAATGGCTCTCTTGTCAGAACAGATCCCTATAGGTTAATGGATGTATAATATTTTATCAGCTGAAATTGCATACCATTACAGAGATGTTGTACAGTAAAAGTATGATATGGGGATGATATCAACATAGATGTTTTCATTCACAAAGCATGCTGGACTTACTACTCATGATAAATGGATTATTCCAGTAAAGATGTTTGTGTGCAATCTGGTATTTTTTAGTAGAGGAGAATTAAAAATGTCAAATGGCAAGTTCACAAGTCTCTGAGTATGATATTTTGGAATTGGACAAACTAATAGCAAATATATACATTGATTAATTCAGTAATAAAATTCTTCAAAGAAAAATTAACTTGAAATACAAGAGCTGATTTTTTTCTTTTCTTAATTTGAAGTGAACAATATAGAACACAAGACCTCACCTATGCCAGGCACATACTACTCTACCACTTAACAGAACATCTTGGCTCTTTATTTCCTATTTGTATTTCAAGATGATGTCTCCCTAGGTCACCCATGCTGGTCTTGAACTCATTTAGGCATTGTAGTTGAGATCTTACCATCTCAACCTTCTGGGTAGATGAGCTATGGACTACATTAAAGACTAATTTTCTTTTCACTTTTAAAAGTTTATTCATGGAGAATTCCATACATTTGTATAACACATTTTTTATCATAGCCACCCACCTATACTTCCATGCCCAAATAATCCTGAACTTCCTTTCTACCATTTACCTCTCCCAGTTTCAAAAAAAAAGTTTTTAAAAAGAATATATAACCTATTGAATACAGCTCATGCTGGCTATATTGCATGGGATAGGACCATCCGTTGAAGCAGGGGCAACATGTGGGGATGCTACTCCTGAAGAAAACATACTTTTCCTTCACCAGCAGCCATCAAATGCTAATAGCTCCTCTGCTAGTGGTGGGACCATAAGAGTCCCTTTTCCATCTATTCTGAAATATTGACTGGTTTTCTCTTGTGCAGACAGCCATAACAAGGGCACTGCCCATGTCCTAGGACTGATTAACTACTAACCTTATGACATGTAAAGAAACAGCACAGAAGCTTGGAGCAACTAAAAGATATAACACAACAAGAGGATCGGTTTCTTATTGTACCTACATTTTAAGACAGGTCTCATTATGTAGTTCAGGCTGTCCCATAACTCATTTTGTAGCATAGGCTAGCCTGGAAATTCCAAACTTCCTGTCTCATCTACTTGAATGCTGGGATTCTAGTTGTGTACCAGCATGCCAGTTTGTTTGGGAAACTAGCTTTCTGAAGTTTCCCTTGCTTTGGACTTTAGTTTGTATTTCTCAGTTAACATGAGTAGACTGAATTTATTTCTTGAGTTTTGACAGTTAACTCTCTGGTCTTTTCTTTGACACCGTATGGGGGAAACATGATTAACAAATAAAATTTTCTTCAAACTTGCCAATTGTTCCCTTTTAGGTATTGAATATTCCCTTAAGAGAAGCCCAATCCCAACATGAAAGTTAAAACAGGGACAAATTACAATTCACAGGCAAATCCAGGCTATAGTCTAATTTTATAAATAAAATGTATTGGCACATGGCTATGCTCACTCATTTAAATAGCATCCTTAGCTGATTTCATGTTGTGCTGTAAAGGCAGACTTAAATAACTTCAATGTACACTTCATATGTTGCAAAGATGAAAATACTATACAATTCTTATAGAGAAAAGTTTGACAACACCTAAATAAGAGTCAACTAACTTTAAATGTACAAGGTGATTTTGCAGATATATAAAATTAAAGTATGGTATATATATATATATATATATATATATATATGATCATTATTTATCACTTTACCTTCTTGACTTAAGTTATTGGGAAACATTATTTTTAAAATCTAACTTGTCATGTTTTTTCTTCTAAAATATCAGGGAGTGTTGTTGACTTAAAAATTTTAATTATAGTACTAAAGAAACATGCAATAATTATTTCTTTCCCAATTTTTCAATAAAATATCTTGTGTACAATATCAAGTTAAATGATATATTTCATAATTTTTTATAGCTCAAAGTTTGATATAGAGAAAATAATTATAAAATTTCCACAGTAATCACAAACTAGTTCAGGTAAGAATTTACGATTCTTGTTTGTGCTTTCAGAAGGAGAAATGCTGCATCTTGCTCTTCCAAGCGCACATATATATTCCACAGATACTAATTTAGTATGGCAAAATCAGCAGCTATCTTTTTTTTTTTAAATAATGTGATTTATTTGCCAAGTGAATCAGTAAATAATTGTACCACTTAGTTTAGACCAGTAGTTCTCAACCTTCCTGACACTGTGACCTTTTAATAAAATTCTTCATGTTGTGGTGAACTATTTTTGTAGCTCCTTCATAACTTAATTTTGTTACTGTTATGGACTGTAATATAAATATCTGAAATTCAGGATGTCTAATATATGACTAGTTGCCATATATTAGGATGTCACAGATATATGATATGTGCAAAGGTCCTTGGACCCCCCAAGGGGATCATGACCCACAGGTTGAGAACCACTGATCTAGGTATTTCACAAATGACATTTATTTACAGACACATAAAACTTCTCTCTGTCCTGGGAATATTTCTTGATATTTATTTAAAATTCTATCGTGGTTTCTCCCCTTTCATTCTGGCATGTCAACTTGTGTGGTCATAGTAAAGTTCTTGTTTAGACAGCCATATTATTTAAATTTCATAGGTGCAGCCACATGTTTATATCTAGAAAACACTATCTTGCAACAGGCACTCTGGTCCTCTGGCTCTTACAAGCGACCCTCTCCTATTCTGTGGTATTTCCTGAATCTTAGATGTGGGACTATGTTGTAGATGTACCAACTGGGGCTAGGTTCCCCACTGTCACTTTTTCTCTGCATCTTGATCCACTGTTGTAATAAGAAACTTCTTTGCTGAGAGGTTAGGGCTATACTATGGGTATAAAGTATTGCGAATACAGTTGGAAGATACAGTTGGAACCTGTATTCATTTAAGAAAATTACAGTAGTAGGTTTTTCTTTAGGCTCTAGTACTACAGCCATGGTTCCTGCCTATGTTTACAGTACCAGGTGAGAGTTCTGACCTATTGAACAGGCCTTATGTTCAAGTAAAGAGGTGTGGCTTACCTCTGAGATATGAATGACACTATGTAACCACTGGAGATACTTTGCCCAAGGGGATTGCTGTGGTTTAAAGCTTTACAGCAGGATAGGAAGATTGACTACTTTCTTCCCTGGCAACCTGCATAGCAATTTCGGATACTATAAGAGCTGGTTCTGAGGAAGGAAGAGTCAGTCCTAGTTTGATCTTCCAAGTCTTGTCTCCACAGTATGTGGTATCTTTGACAATAAGGCCTTATGTTATTTTAAATGAACAGTTGATCTTCTAGGAGCATATGGAAATCTGGAAAAGATAAAAATACACTGAGAGTTGAAAACTAACATAGGAAGCTGAGACTGAGCTTGAAGCTTGGAATATCTGATAACTGAATAATTTCTAAGAGAGCTACATAGCTAATGGGGAAAATGGAGAGTTATGAAAGATAACAAAGAAAATTGCAGTGACAAACTGATATGGTCCCTAGAAAAGGAATAAAAATCTCTATCTTGCTAATTTAGGAGCCTAGGGGTTTTTTTGGGGGGGGGATGCTCAAATTTATGTCAATTATATCTCTTAGGAGAAACTCAATCAATATAAGAAATTAAAGTCATTTTGAGTTTGCCCAATCAAAGAAAACACAAACATTTCCAAAAGTAATGTTCTACTCATTGCAGAGCTTTCATAGATAAAGGCAAATCAAATAGGCACTCACATCCCCAGTGTAGATGATGCTTGTGGTGAGTAGGGGGTAGGGAGTACTATGAAGAAGAATCACAGAATTACACCACCTAAAATTCAGATAAAGGAATAGCTATTTACAAAAAAATAAGAATGTTTAAAGTGATTACAGAAGTAACAAAAGGCCCAGTACCAAATATTCACAGACAGGTTAATACAACTAGATAGTATTTCTAGAAATAAATATAATTACTAAAGGGAACAAAGTTCAATAGGTGCTTAAGGCAAGAGGACAGAGTCAGGTGAAGGGAGACATAATGAAAAATTACTGAGATCTCATCACCACGATATAGACAATGGAAATACAAAGTGCTGAGGCATAAAGAATAGACTGAAAGTGAATATATTTCTCTGCAATGGCAACAGAGTCATTATATGTTTTCCAAGTACTGAGAGAAAAATAACCATCAATGTGGGGGTATACCATGATACATTACTATTCAAGACAAAGGGTGGACCTTGGGAATGAACTCAGCGAGCAGTCCCATGTTCCCAGAAGACTCTCCACAGCACAGAAGCCCTACAATGTCCAGGTCCTTAGGATCGCTGGTGAGTGGAACACAACATCTGTTCCAAACCAATCATGATGAGCCTGTGACAGCAGGAGCAAGGACACAGGAACTCTGCATGACCAGTGGCTTGGTTTCCTTCTGATCTGTGCTAGTATACATTGATTTTGAACACACCAGATAGCACTAAAGTCCACAGAAGAGAAACCAATTCCAGGCGCTATAACATGCCCACAATCTTAGGATTTCAGGATCCCAGGAGCTTGGTTACACAAGGATCTCAGGGTCTCAGAGGAAGCTTGACTGCCAAGAATTCTGACACACCCAGAATCTCAGGTTCACAGGATCACAGAGAAATCTGGACTCTGAGAAAACCTGAATCAACCAGGATTATAGGAAGGACAGGCTCCAATCAGATATATTGAGGGCAATAAGCACTTGAGATAATCAGATGGAAGAAGGCAACCATAAAAACAGAAGTAATAGAAACCACGGTTACTCAGCATCATCATAACCAAACTCTCCCTCCACAGTAAGTCCTGGATACACCATCACACCATAAAAGCAAGATATGGATGGAAAGTCACTTCTCATGATGATGATGATGGAATATTTTAAGAAGAAAATAAGTAACTCCCTTAAAGAAATACAGGAGAACACATGTAAACAGCTAGAAGCCCTTAATGAGGAAACACAAAGATCCTAAAAGAGTTAGAGGAAAACACTACCAAATAGGTGAAAGAATTGAACAGAACCATCCAGGATGTACAAATAGAAGTAGAAGCAATAAAGGAAACACAAAGGGAGACAACTCTGAAGACAGAAATCTTAGGAAAGAAATCAGGAACCATAGATGCGAGCATCAGCAACAGAATACAAGAGATGGAAGAGAGAATCTCACATGCAGAAGATTCCATAGAAAACATGGACACAACAATCAAAGAAAATGCAAAATGCAAAAAGATCCTAACTCAAAACATCCAGGAAATCCAGGACACAACGAGAAGACCAATCCTAAGGCTAATAGGTATAGATGAGAATGAAGACTTTCAACTTAAAGGGCCAGTAAATATCTTCAACAAAATTATAGAAGAAATCTTCCCAAACCTAAAGAGAGAGATTCCAATGAACATACAAGAAGCCTACAGAGCTCCAAATAGACTGGACCAGAAAAAAAATCCTCCCAACACATAATAATCAGAACAACAAATACACAAAATGAAGATAGAAAATCAAAAGCAGTTAAGGAAAAAGGTCAAGTAACATAAAGGCAGGACAGTTAGAATTACACCAGACTTCTCACCAGAGACTGTGAAAGCAAGAAGATCCTGGACAGATGTCATACAGACTCTAAGAGAATACAAATGCCAACCCAGGCTACTATACCCAGCAAAACTCTCAATTACCATAGATGGAGAAAACAAAGTATTCCATGACAAAACCAAATTCACACAGTATCTTTCCACATATCCAGCCCTTCAAAGGAGAATAAAGGGAAAACTCCAACACAAGAAGGGAAATTATGCCCTAGAAAAAGCAAGAAAGTAATTCTGCAACAAACCTAAAAGAAGATAGCTGCAAGAACAGAAGAACCCCAACTCTAACAACAAAAATAACAGGAAGTAACAATTACTTTTCCTTAATATCTCTTAATATCAATGGATTTTATTCCCCAATAAAAAGATATAGACTAACAGACAGACTACATAAACAGGACCCAACATTTTGCTGCATACAGGAAACCCACCTCAGGGAAAAAGGCAGACACTGCTTCAGAGTAAAAGGATGGAAAACAATTTTCCAAGCAAATGGTTCAAAGAAACAAGCTGAAGCAGCCATTCTAATATAAAGTAAAATATGAATAACATCGACTTCCAACCCAAAGTTATCAAAAAAGATAAGGAGGGATACTTCATACTCATCAAAGGTAAAAGCTTCCAATATGAACTCTCAATTCTGAATATCTATGCTGCAAATGCAAGGGCATCCACATTCATTAAAGAAACTTTAGTAAAGATCAAGCACAAATTGTACCTCACACAATAATAGTGGGAGACTTCAACACCCTACTCCCATCAATGAACAGATCCTGGAAACAGAAACTAAACAGAGACACATTGAAACTAACCGAAGTTATGAAACAACTGGATTTAACAGATATCTGTAGAACATTTTATCCTAAAACAAAAGGATATACCTTCTTCTCAGCACCTCATGGCACCTTCTCCAAAATTGACTATATAAATGGTCACAAAACAGGCCTTAACAGATACAAAAATATTGAAATTATCCCATGCATCCTATCAGATCACCACGGACTAANGCTGATCTTCAATAACAACATAAATGATAGAAAACCAACATTGACATGGAAGCTGAACAATGCTCCATGCATTGACTCTGTAGATTGCTTTCGGCAAGATAGCCATTTTCACAATGTTGATCCTGCCAATCCATGAGCATGGGAGATCTTTCCAACTTCTGAAATCTTCTTTAATTTCTTTCTTCAGAGACTTGAAGTCCTTATCATACAGACCTTTCACTTCCTTAGTTAGAGTCACACCAAGGTATTTTATATTATTTGTGATGGGAAGATCTCCCATTCTCATGGACTGGGAGGATTAATATAGTAAAAATGGCTTTCTTGCTGAAAGCAATCTACAGATTCAATGCAATCCCCATCAAAATGCCAACTCAATTCTTCTCTGAATTAGAAAGGGCAATTTGCAAATTCATCTGGAATAACAAAAAACCTAGGATAGCAAAAACTATTCTCAACAGTAAAAGAACATATGGGGGAATCACCATGCCTGACCTCAAGCAATTGTGATTAAAAAAAACAAAAACAAAAACAAAAAACAAAACCTGCATGGCACTGGCACAGTGAAAGACAGATAGATCAATGGAATAGAATTGAAAACCCAGAAATGAACCCACACACCTATGGTCACTTGATCTTTGACAAAGGAGCTAAAACTATCAAGGGGAAAAAAAGACAGCATTTTCAACAAATGGTGCTGGCTCAACTGACAGTTATCACATAGAAGAATGCAAATTGATCCATTGTTATCTCCTTGTACAAAGCTTAAGTCTAAGTGGATCAATGCACTCCACGTAAAACCAGAGACACTGAAAGTGGGGAAAAGCCTCAAAGATATGGGCACAGAGGAAAATTTCCTGAACAGAACACCAATGGCTTGTGCTGTAAGGTCGAGAATCGACAAATGGGACCTCATAAAATTGCAAAGCTTCTATTAGGCAAAAGACACTGTCA
Organism: Mus pahari; assembly: GCF_900095145.1. Taxonomy (NCBI): domain Eukaryota; kingdom Metazoa; phylum Chordata; class Mammalia; order Rodentia; family Muridae; genus Mus; species Mus pahari. The sequence continues at coordinate 136,942,562 of NC_034613.1, read as the reverse complement.
ATAAGACAAAAAGGCCACCAACAGGTTGGGAAAGGATCTTTACCAATCCTAAATCAGATAGGGGACTAATATCAAATATATACAAGGAACTCCAGAAGATGAACTCCAGAAAATCAAATAACCCCATTAAAAATGGGGTACAGAGCTAAACAAAGAATTATCAACTGAGGAATACAGAATGGCTAAGAAGCACCTGGAAAAATGTTCAACATCCTTAATCATCAGGGAAATGCAAATCAAAACAACCTTGAGATTCCACCTCACACCAGTCAGAATGGCTAAGATCAAAAGTTCAGGGGACAGCACATGCTGGCAAGGATGTGGTGAAATAGGAATACTCCTCCACTGCTGGTGTTTCTGCAAGCTGGTATAACCACTATCGAAATCAGTCGGGAGGTTCCTCAGAAAATTGGACATAATACTAATGGAAGATCCAGCAATACCTCTCCTGGGCATATACCCAGAAGATGTTCCAACTTCTAATAAGGACATGCACTCCACTATGTTCATAGCAGCCTTATTTATAATAGCCAGAAGCTGGAAAGAACCCAGATGTTCCTCAACAGAGGAATTTATACAGAATATGTGGTACATTTACACAATGGAGTACTACTCAGCTATTCAAAACAATGAATTTATGAAATTCTTAGGCAAATGGATGGATCTGGAGAATATCATCCTGAGTGAGGTAACCCAATCAAAAAAGAACACACATGATACTACTCAGTGATAAGTGGATATTAGCCCAGAAGCTTGGAATATCCAAGATATAATCCACAAACCACATGAAATGCAAGGAGAAGGAAGACCAAAGCGTGGATATTTCGTCCCTCCTTAGAATGGGGAACAAAATACCTATGGAGAGAGTTACAGAGGAGGCAAGATTTGGGGTTGAGACAGAAGGAAGAACCATCCAGAGAGTGCCCCATTTGGTGGGGATCCATCCCATAACCAACAAGGAAACCCAGACACTATTACATATGCCAGCAAGATTTTGCCGACATGACCCTGATATAGATGTCTCTTGTGAGGCTATGCCAGTGCCTGGCAAATACAGAAGTGGATGCTCACAATCATCTATTGGATGGAACATAGAGCCCCCAATGGCGGAGCTAGAGAAAGTACCCGAGGAGCTGAAGGGGTCTGCAACCCTATAGGAGGAACAACAATATGAACTAACCAGTAACCACCACCGCCCCAGAGCTTATGTTTTTAGCTGCATATGTAGCAGAAGATGTCCTAGTAGGCCATAATTGGGAGGAGAGGCCCTTGGTCTTGGGAAGATCATATGCCCCAGTACAGGGGAATGCCAGGGCCAGGAAGCAAGAGTGGGTGGGTTGGGGAGCATGGCTGGGGAGGGTATAGGGGACTTTTGGGATAGCATTTGAAATGTAAATGAAGAAAATATTTAATATTTAAAAAAAGAACAACTAAAAATTAAAAAATTACATCATTTTCCATCCTTCCCTACTTCCATTTCAGTTTCTCCCATGTCTCCTTAGCCCCTGCTCCAGCTCAAATTTATCAAATTCATATATATATGTAAATGTAAGTATATATAAGTATATATTTAAAGAAAAATTACATCTGTGATATTTCCCCTACCCACATTGGAATGTCAACTATTGTTGGCATTGTTTGGGTCTTATTTAGGCAGCCATATTTTTGTGATTCAATGGGTGTAGCTTCCCTTTCATATCTAGAGGACAAAATCTCACAGCACTTTTTGGCATTATTTCTCTTGAGACCTGTTTGAGAAAAAACTGTATCTAACTTCTCCTACTACACTGGAGGACCACTTTCTTTCCAAGCCAGACTTAGATCTTTCTTATTTTAGAAAAATATAAAAATAGATGGGTCTTTCTTGTTTTGGAAAGAGTATAACAAAAAAGTTCTGGACTCAAATCAAAGTACTGTATGAAAAAGGAGTATTGAGCCCCAGTTTACAGTTTGCAAATAAAATACTAAGTCTCCCTGCGCTCTTTTTTCTACCCTATACTGACAATGTTAATCAGTTTTATTCTGTTCTGAGCAAATTCACCAGAAGTTTCTTCTCTGGATAATCTGACCTATCTCAAGGAAATTAAAAAAAAAAAAAAAAAAAGAAAGAAAAAAAGAAAAAAGAAAAAAAGATAACTGCTCATGAGATTCTTCAAGGAAATAACTCAGCCTGGCTGTCTTAGGATGCATTTAAACATACTCAGAGGAGATTTATTTAACAACAAAAAAATCCCTGGAGTTGAATTCACAACGAGAAAGTAGAAAACAAAGCTAAAAGCAAAATGGAAAATTATCTTCAGGATTCCAGGAAAGAATGTGTAACCATCATATACTCTTTGGTACAAATGAGCTAGAACTGTCTAGTCATAAAACTATAATTGTGGTAGTTGATATAACAATTCACTCTCCAAACTGGAAAGACAATATACATTTTCTGAACCCAGAAATCAAGAACTTTTGTTATAAGTGTACTGTTCAGAAATAAGGCGATCAAGCAGTGTTGAGAGTTGGCCCATCTGGCATTCAGAAAATGACAAGAGAGGAGTGGGACAGCATATAGCTATTTTTTTTTCTCAAGAAGTGTCACAGATTTTCATTGGCTCTATAAGCATTCTACATCTATAGTATTGATAGCATTAAAATGCAATGGTACACAGCCAATTAGACATTTATAATTTGGAAATTAAGACTATAGAGAACTCAAATACTATGTAAAATATCATGTCAAAAAAGAGGCAGTGAGAATTCAATCGTAAAGCATCTGATTAGCCCTCATGAGGATCTGGGTAAAATCTTTAGGTCTGCAATCACTCATCCACACATATGGCAAAGAAAGAAGAAATCGACCAAATGGAATTGAAATGTTCATGTTACAGAACATATTAAATTGACTTTTGTTTTGTCAGTGATGGATGTTTAAACATTAAGGCACTGAGATTAAAATGTATAACTTATAAGGTGGTAGAAGACGAAAACTAAATGTATGACATGGAGCAGAGAGACTAGCAGAGAAAGGGTCATGCAATACAGGGACTATGAAGGGAGAAGGGGAACAGATAATGGGACAGAGAGTGTTGAGTGGAGTGGGGAGGCAGGGTAGAGGAAGGGTAGCAGGGAGGGATAACTAATATTAAAAGATTTACTGAAGTCACATAGAAGTAGATTTTTGTGGAAGATTCCAAAATATATACATATATACAAAAAGAATTTAAATAGAGTTAACTTTTACAAGAGGATAGACCTTTCCCAGATGTCATTGGCTATCAATCAAAAAGCCCAGTTCCAGATGTAGATTATTTCCCTTCTAGTTGTTGGTCCATGAGCTTGCATAGATCTTCCTTAAACAATCCAAGGTATTAGTTACCTTTCAGAACTTGATAATATGACCCCCATTTCTGAAGATATCACATAGTATTAAAGTACAGCTTACTTATCTTTAAGTACTATTACATTAATACTTAAGCATTATACTAGTATTTAAGTATTATACTAGTACAATTCTCAGTCTTCATTAAAGAAGCTTCTTATTTGCAGGATGGAAATGAATACAAACTTCCAAATGGTCAACATGCAAGGAATGCTAGCACATGAACATGTATATCAGATTTCCTCCATTCAAAGTCAAGAATAATCATGGAAGAGGGGGCAGAAAGCTTATAAGGTGATTAATAACTACAAGGAAACAAGAATTTTCCAGGTACATCATGGAAGCTGCATAGAAGAACTAAAAGCAACTGTGACATCATGCAGAAGACTTCCATAAGATCAAGCCATCCAGAGTCCCAACATGGATATGGGAGTATTATCTGAGGAAATTTTCCTAGAGAGATATGACACATGAAAAAAATATCGATTTACTCCAGAAAGAGAATCCATAGCAGATCAAACTCCACTTAGTGAACCAATATGTCTTTATTGGAGTTTCTAACAGGTGTGTGAATGAAGGGTTTACTTACAAGAGCAGGGGTGGTGACTCAAAGCAGAAAGCCCATCCCCATCCCCATCCCCATCCCTATCACCATCACCATCACCATCACCATCACCAGAAAGCCCATCCCAACAAGGGTAATTCCTCATGAAAGCTGAAACCCTGAAGCTTTCTGCACTGTTTGTAGATAGCTCAACAAGTCCTCAAGATCTGTCTGAAACTCAGCTAGCCAGTCTCCTTCCCTAGTTCTTTCCACCTAGAAAGCTGAGGAGGAGCCTTACAGACTTTCTGTTTTTATGGTTTTATGTTTTCCCAGATGTTGCATTTCATTTTCCACCTGAATCTCATGAGCATCCTCCTGCTTCCTGAAGGGGGTTCATTAATTTGGAAGAAACTGCTATACAACAGAGACTCATGAAGTCTAACCCTTAGTGAGAGGGGTGTTGATAATTAATGGCTACTGGAGGAGTGGAGTCAGTATCTTTAAGGATGCAAGCCCTGATAAGTTGCCTATATTCCAATAGATGGCCCTACATCTGTGCACATATAGGCAATACTAAGAGAACTCTGAATTTAAAGAGTATATGAAGTTGGAGGAAGGAAGTGAGGGATGGAGGAAGAGTTGTAGGAGAAGGTAGATTTGATCAAGACATATTGTATTCATGTATGAAACAAACAATACATTTAAAAGCAAAATGAAAACCCAAGAAAAATATGGAAAGCACATATATAATACATACATATGTATGAACATCAGTGAAATATATAAAATAGGTACAGCTACAACTAAGATATTGCTGTCACAAAGTCAGGGATTTTAATATGAAGTCCATTATTTAAATCATACTCAATTTTCTTATTAGCTATAGGATTCTAAATTCCCTTTATCATTTAGGAAGAAGGTGGGCTAAGTGTTTCGTTATCATTATTTCTGTTAACAATATTAAGAAACAATTGTAACATCTGTCCTAAGTTTTGCCAAAGAAAGAACAGAATATATTTTAGCTATGTATAGTAAGAATGTATATATATATATATATATATATATATATATATATATATATATATATATATATATATATATATATATATTATAGTAATATATGTATAGTATAGTAATGTATGTATAGTAAGAATAATAGTAAAAACGCTACCAAATTAATCTACAGGCTCAGTTTGGACATGCTTGAGATTGACTTACAATAGAATACATGATACATAACAGATAAAATGCACCCCACATATTCATATTCCTCTTGAAAGAATAACAAGTTTGTTGTTTCATTATGTGATGTTTGAATGAAAATGAGGACATGGATACTCCTAGGTTTGGTTAAGAAGGATTTCATTGTAGATAGAATGGAGAATACAGCCAAAGGCACCTGGACGAGTTCAGAGTAGGGAGAAAAGTACACTAAACATGATCAACAGACTGAGCTGGATCATGAGAGAAGGAGAGCAAGAGGGTAAGGGAAGAGAGAAAGAAAAAAGAAGAGCAAGAAAGCATGTGGCCGTATTAGCAGGGTTATAGAGGAAAGAGAAGGAAGCTGGGGGAAGGGAAATGCAGCCCTAGGTTGGAGAGGCTTAGGTTTAGGGGAGAAGGGTTGTTGAGAACTACAGATAGGAGCTGCAAGTACTGAGTGAGCCTAAAGGCCAAGCAGACACTTTGGCATGCTAGTTGGGCACCACAATTAGCCATTTGTTCTGAGTTTCTTTGGTACCTGACATTATTATTGTACATGAAGTCCCATTGAATGATGGAGTAATTTTCAGGATAAGTCATCAATTTATCTATTTTAGGTCGAAGTCAAATTTTGTAATGATGAAGGCAATCATAACAAGGGGACATTTGGGGTTTTTGGCTTCTGGAATGCATAGACTAATTATGGGATAGGATTTTCACAGTGCTTAAAAATAAGAATTAGAAAATTGTGCATTGAAAATACAGAACCTGCCCAAACTGTATACTTTAAGAGATGGCCCCCAAAACAAGAAGCTGCCATGGAACTATGTTGTACTTTGTTTCTTTTGATTGAATGTATTCAATATTGAAAATGTAATCTGAAACATAGTGTCTAGTACTGGAGCTCTGTTATATATGCTCACTATAAATGAATTAAAAACTCTCAGCAACTTAAATGGTTTAAGGCAAATGAAATCGGATACTTTGTTAGAAGAGAAACCCTGAATTGGAGTGTGCAATTTATGGTTCTTCTGTTCCTTTGTCTTTTCTTTCTTCAAAAAATGGGAGAGGGTCTCTCTAGCTCAGGATGATCTTGAATTTGTGATTCTCCTACCTCATCTTCCTGAGAGCTGAAACTATAGATGTATAAAACCATGCACAGCTCAATTAAAGCTTCTTAAACCTTTCAACCCCCCAGAATTTTAAGATCTTTCTATAATCAGAGAAAGCCATTTCTCTTGTTGCAATTTATACTTTTAAACAAAGTGAGGAGGTTTGTTATTTCTTCCTTTAAAGTTAGGAAAGTCTCTCTCTCTCTCTCTCTCTCTCTCTCTCTCTCTCTCTCTCTCTCTCTCTCTCCTC
>NC_034613.1:136915992-136936071 GCF_900095145.1 Mus pahari | reverse complement strand
CCCTCTCCCTCTTCCTCTCCCTCCCTCTCCCTCCCCCCTCTCTCTTACCTTTTCTACTTGCTTCCTACCTACTCTAGTTTCCCAACAATTTAAATATTTGTCATGATCCCCAGGAAGCACAAAGAGTGGACACCCAGCCCTAATTCCCTCACATGACTCATCCTAAAAGCGGTTTGCCAAATGAATCTCTGCTTTTTGTTTCAGACTTCGTGTAGGGGCATCCAGAGCCCTGCACAACAATGCCTGTTCTAGCTCTACACCCACTCCGTCCCGCCTAGCATCCTACTCTCTATTCAAAACCAAGCCAGAAGGAAAACAAGGCATTTGTCCCCAACCAGTCATGCTTTTGCAACATATGTAGGGCTAGCATTCAGCAATCTGGGACTCATGAAGCCAGTTCCCTAGTCTTTCAGCAAATATGCTTGCAGCCTTTAAGGATGTTTGGGATTTGCAGCTTCTGGAATACATAGACTAATGATGGGATAGGTCTCTCACAGTGCTTATAAATGAAGAATTAGAAAATGTCCATGTTTCTAGGCAGTAGATTGTAGCCTCATTTAGAGATATTTTATAGACATTTTGCCCCCAAACTTTCCCAAAGAAGTTCAATTTGACTTTGTTTTGAGCAGAGTTGTATAATTCCTGCTTAACAATAGAAGTTGAAATACATTGAGGGTTTGAAACAAAGCATTAGATCTAGATTTGCCTATTGTCCAATGGTACACTTGATAGAAAAGAAAGTACCCTGATAAGTAAACTCCATAGCTGTAAGGTGGCTGATAAGATAACCATGGAGGAAAAGGGAGCTAGCAGACATCTGAGATATAGCAAAGAGGAATCCAGGACCAACAACCTTCTGAAATTCAGGCAGGACTGCAGTTACCATTGGCTCCAACTCTAGGCATATAGCAAGACCCCCAGTCTGCTCAATTTATTATTTGTTTTGGACAGTTGGAAGGCTGTCATGGGCAGTTGAAGTATTTTGCATTTGGGCCTCAAGAGGACCTGGACTTCTGTTTCAGCCCCCTTAGACTATTGTTGCCACTAAATCTAGCTCAACTTAGCCTCCTGAAAGAAGGCAAGTTTATGGCTCACTAACCCTACACATCTAGAGCCAGAAAACCTACTAGAGAATAAACACATAGCTTACTGAAAGTTGACTGTAGCCAAGGACATCCAGAAATTCTCTCGTCATCTCTAATTATGAGATAAAGTTCAATGTATTCTTTTAAGCTATTGAGGTACCATGGGCATTTACTTACATCATGCCTGACACAGTAAAAGCCCAGAGATGACCAATGCTAGTATAAAAAATACTGACATTCTGCATGAGACCTGGAGTCAAATGAGACTGATAGGTGTATGTTGCCTGGTTTAAACACATTGTACAATGCTGGTTATATATAGTGTTGTGGGTCTTTTTATCTCCCCAGAAAGATTTATTTATTTATAAATTTTGCATCTGAATGTTTTGTCTGTGTGTACATATGTGCATGCTGTGTGTGCCTGGTGACCATGGATGCCAGAAGAGGGTGAAATATCACCTTGAACTGGGGTATTGGATGGCTATGAGCCATCATGTGGATTCTGTGAACTGAACACAGGCCTGTGGGACAAGCAGGAAGTATACTCTACTTCCAAACCATTTCTCCAAGCCCCTATGCAGGTTAAAAAAAAGTTATCTAGCACCATTTGAAAATTTGGAGACATTTCATAGGACCAACAAACCCAGATTTCCTTTCCTGGGAAATAGTTAAAAGATTTGAGGAATTTCTGGTCAATTAAAATGGGGCAGGTGCTCCCCGAATGCCCCAGGTTCTCCTCTTCCCTATAGTTTATAAGATGGAATTATTCACTCAACAAATATTAAGTCAATTACTCATATGTACCAGGTATTATTCTATCATCTGAGGATACAGAGACAAACAAGAAAACAAAGCTCCTACTTTCCTATGGAGTTCGCAAGTGTGTGGCAGCTGAGAACTGATGGGGGTTGCATAGAGGCTGGGAAACAAGCCATATCTCTACATATTTTCATTTTGTTATAGGAAGCCAAAAATAAAAATAATTTTGTTCATTATTTATAAAAGTAGGACAGTTAGAGAGGAAAATGGAAAGACAATTCATTTGGAGAATGATAGATAACTGGCTTGCTGAGAAGGATGTTGTGACCTCATCAAAATGTAGAGCAGGGCTACTCAACTGAGGCTCAAGACTAGGTAATTCATTCTTGTGGAGAGGGGGCTATCATGTGCATTGTAAGATGTTTGGTTGCATTTATGGTCTCTATTAATTGGAGGCCAGTAGCTCTTTTCCATTGTGATAGCCAAAAAAAAAAAAAAAAAAAAAAAAGCATAGATATTGCTGAGTAACCCTAAAGATGTGACCGGACATAGTGGAGACTCAGTGACAGCATGGAAGTATAAGATAATGTAAAAAAATAAATAAATAAAACTGGGGAAGTAGAGGTTTTTATTTGTCACTTATAACAATTGGGATTAAGCTAGTTGCTGTGACAAATTAATGTTCAAGCTATAATACATAAAATTATCTTTTATTTGCCTGAAGTAATTGTTATCTTAGAGGCTTTCTGACTGTCTGCTATCCTAAGTCTAGTCCAGGAAGCTTCTAGCCTCAGTATGATTTAACCTAAGCCTAGAATGTTTTCAGCCTCTGAGACTTACTTCTGAATAAGCTCACCCTTTCTAGTTCTTTCTGAATTCTTGCTAGCTGGTTCAACTCAACTGTTCTGGCCCAAACTCATCTCCAAGCTGACTGATTCAAACTGACTTTTTTCAGTTTCTGAAGTTTTGCTTTGCTTGGTCTCAAACTAACTCTAGCAGTTTGTTCTAATCTTCTGGTTCCTTTTCATTCTTTGGCTTGTTCTGTCTTCACCTGCAACTTGTGTTTGTAAAACTGCTCGTTAAAACTGCCTTCTGTGTGTGTGTGTCTCTGTGTCTCTCTGTGTCTCTGTGTCTGTCTCTCTGTGTCTCTGTCCCTGTCTGCCTGCCTATCTGCCTGTCTGCCTGCCTGTCTGTCTGTGTGCACTGCTCTTTCCTGTGCTGTTCTTATGAGAGTTAGTTGTATCCTATCTCTGATTCATTCTGTTAAACCTCTGATTCATCACTTTGTCTGCCTCTCAATTACACATCACCAAACAACATGGCTGCTTCTCTCTACAAACTAGCTTTAACTACATTGTTAGGTGTTAAAGGTATGTACTTAGAGCATGTTTGTATTCCTGCCAGAGCAGCCATGTTGCTCAATTAAAATTCCTCTACATCTTCCTTCTTTCTTTTCAAGCTAAAAATTGTATATAGTTTAACTTTTAGAATATAAAAAATTATCAATACCACTAACTTAACAGTCCTAATGTCCTTATGAATATGTGTTGATCATTCATAACTGCAGTCCTGATGATCTGTCCTTCAGCAAATATCCATTTCATCATTGTGTGGTTCTGCCTGCAGAAACACTGTGGATCCGAACTGGAGAACGAGAACTCCTGAAAAGGAACAGGGCTGTGAAAGGAAACATGGGGCCCTGGCAAAACTTCTGATCAAGGCCCACATTTTTATTGTTTGAACTGGCTTAAATACAAGGAAGGGTTCCCAGCATGCCCCTGAGTTCTTTGAAGTTGCCACGGCGGATCTCGCGATGATGGGCAGTTCTTGCAATGGCGGGCAGGTCTCGCGATGGTGGGCGGTCCAGGTGGCGGTGGGCGGTCCGGGTGACGGTGGGTGTTGACAGTGGGCGGTCCGAGGACGCTGTGTTCCGGCTGGTCTGCTGCGCTCCGGCTGCACGAGCCCCAGCGTGCCTGTAAAAGGCAAGACACCATTTAGAGGGAGGACCCAACACATCATCAAGGTTTGCCAGTCTGATGAATGGTCTGTCCTTTTCAGACAGTTTGTTGAGCTGTCCCCATGGCAGCTGGGGGGTGGGGTGGGGTGGATCAGCTTTCATTGTCATCTGTGTTGCCATCTTTCTTTGTCTCTTCCTTCCTTGAGTTGCACCTTTTCTGTGGAAGCCTCTCTTAGTTGGATTGGTTCTTTTTCAATTTTGATGAAAGACATAATCTTTCATCACCTGTGTAAATATAGACAAAACTTTTCCCCCAACTGACTTTCATTCTGATGTTCAAACGTCTTTAAAGTATACAAATTGATCTAATTTAATAGTTGTTTTTCCTAATCAAGTGTCTTTCAGTTAATATCATCTCCCCTTTCTGTTTATTAAGATATAATTAGATCTTTATAAATCCACTAGACACTTAGGCAGCGACATTCCATACTCCCCTCCACTCCAGTGAGCCTAGCTTCTCACCCATTTAAATATAAAAACAATCAAGCCATCTTACAGAAGATGTCAATATACAATGTCAGTTAAAGTAGGTATATGTTTTCTGAGATTGAAAGAATATTAATCTGAGCTTCCCACTATTATAGTAGATCTCTTCCCCATAGGATTATAGCTATATCTGCCACATAAGGCTTTACTCTTCCAATTTGACTTTCTGGTCCCACACATTTAATTTGTCTTACACATTGTTTTACTAGGGATATTGTTCCAATCCCAAGAAACCATGTGGATGCCTTCTGAAGGGAACGATGTAGATTCCAAGATTCTCATGAGAGTATATTTGCATCATCTCCTATGTCCACTAAACCTTCCATTTCAATACCATTTCATTTCAATTTTAACTTAATTTGAATTTTGGTCTCTGGTCATTGATATCAGTTTGCAAAACAAACAAACAAAATCTGTCTTTGAGTACTTCCAACTGGGCTGCTTTGCCTTTGACATATGGAAGCAATAGAAGCTGAAGCATTCTGTCTCCTGATTTAAAGTGCTTATTTTTCTTAACGTAAGTCATAATCTCAATCCTTCCCTTGAAGTTTTCACCTATAATTCCTGGATGAATGAATCCTTGAGATGTTAGGCTACTTCTTTCTAAAACCATTCCTACTGTCCTGCTGGTCTTGGGAGTAGAGGTCCATGAATTCCAGTGGGTATTTTATAGCATTGAATTTTTGGTGAGAGTGTGAAATTTTTACTTAAGTCTAAGTCTAGGACCACATTTCCTTCTGTAACATGCATTAGGTCTCCAATACCTAGTTTAGTATTCTCTCCTTGCTCTGTGGATTGCTGGAAGGTTATACCTGGCTTGTGTTGTTTATTTCATGGTGGTAAAAGCTAATCCCCTTAGAAGTTTCCTGTATTTACAGAATTATCTCATAGGAAGTTTGCCATCAGTAAGGGATCACCTCAAATATCAATTACTGATTTGCACTCCTTAGTCCAATGCCTATCCTTACCATACCTTTTAAAAATCCCTGAAGGCTGAGGTCTTCTAGAGATGTCTCTAGGAATGCCTTGCCTACAATCTCTTTTCAAATAAGTTCATCCACATTCAAAAACAATGGACATATTGATATATAAGATTGTAGGCCATTGTTGCACAAGTTACATAGTCATTATGGTCAATATCAGCAGTAGATCTATTTCACTCATTCATGGGTGCTGACAAAGCTTTTAAAGGTCTAAGAAAATTTCTACATTCTGTTTCCTTCTACAAACTAACTTTACTTACATTGTTAGTGATTAAAGGTTTGTACTAAGAGCATGTTTGTAATATAGCCAGAGCAGATGTGTTGCTATAATGAAATTCCTTTACAATAATACCATGTAAATTATTTCTTATTCACACATCAGTCTACCATAGTACTTGAATTCTGTTCATACACTATTGCTTAAAATTCACATGGTTCCATGGGAGGCTAGACAAAGTTCATTGTATTTGGTGCTCATCAAGAAGAGAAATGGGACTTGATGAATAGCTCTCAATTCTTTTTCTTAAGCTTAATTGTATCGGTCACCAGAGAGCATTTTTATAGAAATTATAAATAGAAATCTGTAAATCATGAGTCTTTCATCACATTTCTCACTTGGGTGAAGGATTAGAAGCAAATACATCTTTAGAGGAAATAATGTTTCAATTGCATGATTGATAGACTGCACATAAAACCTGTCCCATAAGGTTATATTCCTGTAGTAGCCTTTTACAGGCCCTTTCTTAGCATGTATGTTCACAGACTTCAACTTTGAGAAAAAGTGCTCACAATATAAATGCAACTATTTCTTAAATTCCTACCATGTGCTTGGCACTAAATATATTGCAAATACTGCCCTCAAAGAAGCCTCTGTACACTTCTGGAAGCATTGCACTTCCTTCTGTAGGTGAATAATTGTATTTCCAGAGCTTCTGTGATGTGTTAAATCCATGCAGCTTGTTGGGGGCAAAACAGGTATTTAAATGAATTTCTTTCTCACTTCAAAGTTCAGGCTTAAACCCAGTGCTTTTCTTCCACAGGAGTCTTCCTTTCAAGGGGACTTACTGACCTTCATATAAATATCTCAGTGTTAATTGAGGTTGTTATCACAAGTCAACAAGAATGATTTGAAAGGAAACAATGTAATTATGTATACCAAAGTCTAAAATAAGAATAAAGATTTTTTTTCTGAAAGCTTAAAGAAACCCTACATAAGGCCATAGAAATTCTTTCTTTTTCAGAAAATGGAAGGGAAAGGGGTGTTATCATCTGCTCAAAAAATAACATGGGAACCCCCATCTATTTACCTTTGAATATAATGTCTATGCAGTAGTTACATGAGTATTTATTTATGCTGTGACCTTTCCACACACAAGAAAAATAGCTTCTTTTATCTAAGTCTCCTAGGATAAAATGACTTTTGTGAATGAAGTAAAGTCATAACACTTTTGTCAACATCGTTTATCTTTTTCACTGCGTTTCGCAGGTGTAGGGCACACAGAGAAACTAAGGAGCATTTTGTACCAACAAGGACCATTTAGTATGTGTAAAACAGAACAAAACCACTCACCATACCAAATAAATACAGATGTGAGAATGAACACCTACCTATCCTTTCCTGTATTCTATATGGGGTTTGTCCTGTTTTATACCATCTCTCTCTTGTTGTTGTTATTTATAGTACATATGGAATGGCTTTTGACATGATGTTTCTCTTTTTTCCCTCATCTTGTGTGGTGAAGGCAATCCTTTCACTTTTATAATTTGCCAGCCCCTTCACATAGGAACTAGAGTTTTAACAGCTGCTGCGAAATCATTGTAATATCACTTTCTCAAATCTCCTTTTTCCTTGGTTATGTGGACGATCTATGCTTCATGTTGTTTTAATGTTGATGTGCAATCATCCCCTCTAATTTTTTCACACAGTGTACCCTACAGGAAGTTCCCATTGTAAGAGATTTATGGCACTCCTGGTGAAATATTCAATCAGAATTTGGGGGATGTAAATGAGCAGTGAGATTGGAGTTCTCTACCTTTGTTGGTTTATTAGATTTTTCTTGAAAAAAAAAATCTCTTACATGAAGCTTCTATGCTAAACATGAAAAAAAAATCAGAATCTGCAATTTCTTGGCCTTCCCTATTAAGAAAAAAATTGCAGTGCACTACACACTCTTCTGTAAAATAAACACTTTCCAGTCTTAATGTATTTTTATATGAGCAGGATAACAAGTTGAGAGATTTAGTTTCTACTTATATTACAGGGCTGTATTCTCTCTGCTTTCCTCACCTTTAAAGAATGGCTTCTGCAACATCTAAAATAAAGAATTATGGTGCAACATCCCAGGATAAAGCTACTTTTCCAGTGCCCCCTCCATATATTCATTGAACGGGGATGTAACTTCCAGTGTAATACCCATAAGGACCCTCAGAGTTGGTTACTATTTTGTGAATTTTATACAGGGCAAAATTAAGGTTTAGAAAAAAAATTAAAGACTTGTCAAGAATAATATAGTTATTTGGTAACATAGATATTTGAATCTAGGTTGGTCTCCTGCTAAGACTTAATGCATTTTTCACTTGTCCACTAATGTCAGAGCTCCTTTCCTTCTATATTTGAGCATATTTGGAAGTAGGCCATTGAGCGAATACTGTGTCAATGGCCATCAGCAGATGTGTCCTTAAACTAGGGCTATCTTTAGAGCTCTTGATACTCTTTTGGATCCCCACAACTTTGTTATCCCCAAATAGTAACATTCCTATCCTGAATGCCTCGCTGACTAAAGGAGTAGATTAAATTCCCATACAAGTTTGATATTTTAAAGAAAGCCATATAGAACTTGGCTACTTGGTGCTTTTACTTAAGTTGACAAAGGAATCTGAACAACCTTCCTCAGCTTCAACTCTCTCCAGTGCTACTGCACTTAATGATTTAAATTTATCCCCCTTTCTTTTTAATATTTGAAACCTCAGTTTTATTTATTAGTATGACTGAAAATTAATATTTTCTATTGTACATGCATAAATAAAACTTTAATTTTTTTCATACTGCTGGAAATGTCTTAGACTGACAAGACTCCCAAGATATAGTTTAATCCATATGGGATGTTTTTATGTTGAAGTTCGCTGGAGACATATGCCCTTATAACATTAAATTCAGACATAATATGTAAAGAAAGTATTATTTAGAAACATCAAACAACAGCTTCTTTAGTAGAAATAGTTTTTCCTTTCCCTCAGAGTCAATTAAATGTCCAGCCCACTGCAGTATAGAGAAGAATTGTATTAATTATACTTAATATGCCCTGTTTGTTAGATTAGTCTAGGACTAGCATCTGGAAATTTGGATTCTGAGAGTGTTTCAACCACTTACTTCACAATAGAGGATTGCTATGTCTAAACTGTTCACACAACCAATATGATTTATCCAGAGCTCCTGCTCTGTGTTTCTTCTAACTCTGAAATTTAGCCAGAAACTTAAGTAGTTTTCTATCGACCAGTGTTCAATAGAAAGCTTTAGCCCTGGATCTCTAAGAAGTTTCTTTGGTAAATACTTTATTATCTGTTATCACAGCTGTTTGCTTGGGAAACTGTTTCCCATGTGACTTCATTGACTCTTAGAAACCTGTTCTATCTAAACTACTCTAGGCAGCTTTGCCTTCTATTGACTATTAATGGCATCTCTCCCTTGAAGCAAATACAGTATGCTCCACCCTGTGTTCCATGAGTCTTTCAAGCAGACCTTCAAGCCAGAGAATAACCCAAGGAAATGTTTCCTCAGCTTTTGATCATACCTCATCTGTTCTGAGATTTTATGCTAATGTTACAGTAGACTAAGTGTTTACTGACTCCTAATGTTTACATGCTAAAATCTGGATCCCCAAGTTATGATGCTATGGTATGTGTTCTTCAGGAGATGAATCAAGGTTCATATGAACAAAAGTGGTGTCCTTTAAGAAACATGATCTCCCCCTCTCCCTCTCAACCTCCTCCCCCTTTCTGTTGTGTGAAGACAAGGAAAATTGTCATTTCTGAAAAGAGAAAGCAGGCTTTCATCAGAGAGTATGTACTTGGATTTTAAACTTTCCAGTACACAGAACTATGAAAATTAAGTTTTTGTGTTAATAACCCATCCAGGGTATGTTACTCTCTTATAACATACTAAACAGACAACAACAAATGTACATTTAAAAATGATGTAGACAGTCTCACTAATATAAACAGAAAAAAACTTGTTTATAACTTTAAGAAAAGCACATAAAAAAAGCTAATAAGAACTGGGAATTCTGTCTATGCCTGTAATCCGAATATTTAGGAGGCTGTGTCAGAAGTGTCTTTGGTTGGGGGTCAGCTTTTTCTCCATGGTAAAACCCTGTTTCGATTTTTTTTTATTATTATATGAGAGGTAAATTAGGCTTAAAGTAGTAGGTTTTATTGTTTGGTTTGACCATTCTAATTTCATAGGCTTAGAACTGGTTTTCCCTTTGGGTATGGTTTTATTGATATGAAGAAGGAGCTAAAAGAATGTCATTTCAATTTTAATAATTCCAGGAAAAATTTCTTCCTAGAAATAACACTCACTAATGATGTCTCTGTCACTAGCACTATTGCATATTCACTGTGTCTTATTTAAGTTTGGCTAGTTTAGAGTATAGAAATTGATATACCTGATTGGTTTTTAATTGGCAAACAAGTTACGTATGTGAAGATAAAATTATTTTGACATTAAGAAAATGTTCTTAGTATTTTCAGGAGCAAACCAAACTATTGATCCAGGGTTTTGTGTGAAAGCAAAAAAAAAAAATTATGAAACCATGAATGTAACAAAATAAACAATATCAAAATTTAAAAACACTGAGTCTTAATGTTTATATTATACCTCCTTCTATGATGATTATCCTAACAGAAAAAAAAATGCCTTTTAAGATTACAGTAATCTCAAATGTCTGTCTTGTTTGCAGCTTCCTGTCCACTAAGAAGAGGAAAAAAATCCTCCACTCCATTCTCCTGCCAAAGCTCTGCTGTGCCCAAGAGCAGAGGGTCTAATTGAAAGACTTAACACTCTGAAACTGAGAACCAAAACATATTCATTGTTTACATCAGACATTTAAGTTGTTTATATCAGATGAGAAAACAATAACACAGCCATATGTTTATAAAACATTGTGCCTGCTCATCTTTCATAAATAGGAATTTATAAATATTCCCTCAATTACTCAATTCCTCATTATCAAAATTTATTATTTAAATATTCCTTACTATAAATAATGCTATCATGAAAGTTTGTGACTATTTTCTCCAATTTGTGTTTTTTTTCCTATGAGAGTCTTTCTTACATAAAGTAAAATACCACAGATATTTGAGATCCTTGATGAAGAATAACAAATCTTGTATCTAAATTTACCTAGATTTTGTAATTTGCGTTGCTTTCATTTCTTCATACAGATTTCAGCTATTGTTTGTTGTCATTCTCCTTTCAGAAGAAACTAATTTGAGTATTTTTTACAGAACGTTTTCTGTCAGCAAATTCTTTCAGTGTTAATTTAATCTAGAAAAACAGCCTTTTTCCGTTTTATTTTTAAGATATTTACATTGGACATAGAACTCAGGTTGACATAATTATTTTTTCTTTTATTTCTTTAAAGTCACTCCATTATTTTCTGACTTTTATGGTTTCAGTTGAGAAATAACCTTTAATCCCTTTTTCTGTTACTCTGTGTGGTGGTTTTGAATATGCTTGGCTCATGGGAAGTGTCACTATTAGAAACTGTGTACTTGTGGCCTTGTTAGAGAAAGTATGTCACTGTGGGGGTGGGCTATAAAGCTCAATCCAGTGTGGAAGAAACAGTCTTCTTTATTGGGCTTCAGATCAAGATATGGAACTCTCAGTTTCTCCCATGCCATGCCTGTTTGGACGCTACCATGTTCCAACCTTGATGACAATGGACTGAGCCTCTGAATCTGCCAGCCAGCCCCAATTACATTCTGTCCTTTATAAGAGTTGACCATGCTGGGCAGTGGTGGCGCATGCCTTTAATCCCAGCACTTGGAAGGCAGAGGCAGGTGGATTCCTGAGTTCAAGGCCAGCCTGGTCTACAGAGTAAGTTCCAGGACAGCCAAGGCTACACAGAGAAACCCTGTCTCAACCAGCACAGGGGAATGCCAGGGCCAAGTAGTGGGAGTGGGTGGGTAGGGGAGCAGGGGTGGGGGGGGTATAGGGAACTTTCGGGATAGCATTTGAAATGTAAATAAAGAAAATAATAATAAAAAAAAAACTTGTCATGTTTGGGGACCTCTGAGAATCTTAGATATCTTTGATGTTTCATTACATCTTAAAATTTCTCAGGCATTATCTCTTTAAATATTGATTTTGCCTTTTTTATTCTTCTCATCCCTCCTATTCCCTCTTTTTGTTTCTTTTTCTAGGACAATAGTTTAGACCATGGGATATGTATCAACATCTCTCGGAAACTTTGTCCCAGATATTTTTCTCTTTTTATTTCCATTTAGATCTTTTATTTTAATCAGTCTTCTAATTCTCCAAGTCTGTCTTCAAATATTAGTCTTTTAATAACTTCATTGAGGGAATCTGTCATTTCAGACATTTCTACTTGACACTTCTTCATTCTTCCAATTTACTCTACTGAAGTTAACAGTATTCCTTTTCAGCTGCTTTGTCCAATTATTTTCAATAGATATGTAAGCTAGAGTTATTTAATTTAGAGTTATTTTTAAAACATTTTATGATGGCTCCATAATTTGACTCTGTTAATTGCTCTTACTTTTGATGCTGGGTTACCTTTTTGTGTTTTATTATTTTTAATTGACTACTCAATATGTGTTAGCAGTAGAGATTTGTACTAAAATATTTACATGTATAAACAGGCACAGTTTCTTCTTTCAGGTAGTTCATATGAGTATGGGAAATTGAGCAAAACTAGTTAGGAAATAAAGTAGTTGTTTTTTCATTGTTGTTGACTGAATCTCCAGTGTTCTGTAGATCTCAACTCTGTTTGGCAGTGGACTGCTTTGATATAGTGCTTAAATTAAAGAGTCAACTTAAAATTACCTTAAACTAAACTTCCACTAGGGGATTTTTTGCCTTAGTATTTTCTCTTCTCTCTAGGTTTTCTTTTTCCTTTCTATTCTTTTCATTTTTCTCTCATACAATACACCCTGACTGCAACCTCCCTTCTCTGTTCTCCCAGACCGCTCTGCCAACAGATCCACTCCTCCTCTATTACCTTCAGAAAAAAGCAGTCCTTCCAATGATACCAACCAACCATAGTATTAAGATTCAATAAGGCTAGGTGCAAACCCTTATATCAAGGTTGGACCAGTCATCGGGCAGTGGTGGCACAGACCTTTGATCCCAGCACTCAGGAGGCAGAGGCCAGCCTGGTCTACAGAGTTCCAGGACAGCCAGGGCTACACAGAGAAACCCTGTCTCAAAAAAAAAAAAAAAAGGAAAATGTAAGTTTAGACCGGGCAACCCTGTAGGGGCAAAAGGGTTCTTAGTGCAGGCAAAACAGTCAGAGACACCCCTGACTGCCATTGTTATGAGTCCCACAAGAATACCAAGATACGCAACCATAACATATATGCAAAGGACCTAGTGCAGACCCACACAGGCTCCATAGTTACCACTTCAGTCTCAATGAGCCACTATGAACCCTGCTTAGTTGAGTCTGGGGACTGTGTTCTGGTGTCCTCTACCAATTTTGCTTTTGTCATCCTTCCTCCCCCTCTTCTGCAGGGTTTCAGTCTTTTCTCCATTCCTGCACCATAAAGATGCTCTCTCTCCAGTGCTGTTGACCTTTCCCAGAAATAGACTGCTGTCGCTTGTTACTTGGCACTTACTTGAAATACAACAGCTGAATTTTATTCTTGTCCCAGCTTAATCTTAGGCCTTACAAGGGTTTGTAAGCCTATGATTCTAGGTTGGGATTTAATTACCAATGTTGTTCTTCTCCCTCCTCCTGAAACTCAGCTTTCTATTTGTAGTTGATCTTAGGTGGGGATTCCTGGCCTTTCCTTGGGAGCAGTAAGCATTTGGTTGGGATTAAGGTAGTAATACCTTAGGTACAAGATAGGTTTCTGTCCTTATTTTAGAGGGCAAAATTTTGCTTATATCTTTACCCCAAGTTGTGTGCCTTTACAGATGGAAACTATCCCTCATCCTTGCATCTTCTCTCCGAGATTTTATATAATTCAGACAGCATGTCCCTAATTAATTACATCTAATCCTCCCACCTCTAGTAACTCCCATTTTATTTTTTAATTTATGATTTCTCCTTTTACCCTTTACATGTAATTAAGATCGTGAAGTGTTTGTTTTTCTGTGGATTATTTCACTTAACATTGTACTTTCTCATTTCTTCTATACTGATAAAAATTACAGTGTTTTCTTCATTTTGAAGGAAAAAATGTATTTTATTGCATGAGCTTGCTACATTTCCTCTGTTAGTTAAATATTTTGGCTGTTGTAAATAATGCTGTAGTGAACATGAGGGTATAGTGATTTTTTTAGCACACGCTGCATATCTTTAGGAATATAAACCTGGTAGTAATATTGGTGGATTAGATGGTAGTTTGGATTTACAATTTTTGCAGAACCTCCATACTGTTTTTCATTAAAAAACTGTATTACTTTTCATTCTTTCAAACGGTATACGCATGTTTCCATTCCTCTACATTCTCACCAATTTATTATTTTTGTCTTTTTAATAATACACCTCTAAACGTAGTAAAATTATATCTGATTGGGAATATAATTTATCTGATAACTATTGATGTATAACATATTATTTTGTGTACCTGTTGGCCATTTATATGCTTTACTGTTCAGGTTCTTTTTTCACTCTAAATGCTGAGTTATTTGTTCTCTTATAACTCGGGTATCTAACTTTGCTATGTATTTGAATATCAGGCTTTTACGAGACATGTTGCTTATAAATTCATCCTTCCTTTTTGGAGGTTGATTCTTTGGTTATGTTTCCTGTAGCACAGTGGTTCTCAATGTTCCTAATGCTGTGACTCTTTACTATATAGCCCCTCATGTTATAGTAACCCCACAACAATAAAATCACTTTGTTGTTACTTCATAATGTTGCAGGAAATATTAAAAAAAGAACCAGCATGTTCCTGTGCTTGTGCCTCTGATCAGGCAGCCTGGTCCACCATGCACTGGAGGGAAATGGCTGACCTGTTTTTAATCTCATGGAGACTGACTCAGAATGCCACAATCTCTCCACCCAGCTTACTAGGTTCCCACTGGCAGGTCATTACCATGCCAAGCCCATGCTTCAAATCCCCCACAGCCTTTGTGGTGCTCATCAGGCAAACCCACGCTTTGCCACGGTATCTTTCTCTCTGGAACCCAGATGAGCCAGCCATGTGAAGGAAAATGCAACACAAACTTAGTTCAGAAACGATAGTAACTCAATTGCCGGGCACAGCAACTAAAAATCCTAATCTTGTAAGCCTTATTAAATCTAAATCCTCCAGTGGCAGGTAAATCCTGATGGATCTGCCATTGAAACCGGGAGACACTTGTAATTACATCTTGTCTTCACACTATCCCCATCACAAAGGACCTAACTCTCTCCTGCTCCCTCTCTTCCTCTGTCCAACCTGGAAATCCCTCCTACTTGCCCAGTGATTGGCTCCTTTATTCACTAGGGGCTTGGTTCACAAGAAATCGCCTATGTAAATGACTCACTCCTTGTCTGCAATCCCTCCCAGGAGTGTGGAATTAGCATCAAAATACAAACAGCACTAGGCCCATCCACAACATAACTGTAATTTTGCTATTGATATGAATTAAAATGAAAATATCTGATATACAGGATATCTCAAATTTCCCTGTATTATTTATTGAACACTGAATTTTCCCCCTTGGTGTCTTCTCAGCAACGTTGTCCAAAATCAATTGATTATAAATATATACACTTCTTTCCAGTCTTTCTTTTCTCTTCCATTTATTTTTATGTCTGTTCCTATGCCAGCCTGTTCCTGTTTTGATTAATATAACTATGTAGTAAATTTAAAATTAAGTAGTATAATGCCTCCAGGTATGTTCATTTTTCTTAAGACTTCATTGGATATTCAGAGTGTTTTGTTATTCCAAACAAATTTTAGTTTTTTTCATTTTCATCCAAGTGAAAAAATATAATCAGAATATTTTTGAACCTTCCATTGAATCCAGAGATCACTTTAGCTAGTATAGGCATTGTACTATTATAGTAACACTATCTTTTCTAATCCATAAACATGGACTATATTTCAATGAATTTGTCTTCAACTTTTTTTTTATTAATTTCTATGTGCAGATATGTCACTGCCTTAGTCAATTTTATACCTAATGGTCTTTATTTGCAGCAACTATAAATGAGATAATTTTATCCTCTACAGTGATTTTCTTGTTAGTGTATAAAAACATTAATGCTTTTATGTTAATTCTTTATCATATAACTTATTAGTTCTAGCAATGTGTGTGTGTGTGTGTGTGTGTGAATGATCTTTAAGAATTATGTATGTAAGAACATATCATCTGCACACAGAGATAATTTAAGATCTTTGTGATTTGGGTGAGTTTATTTCTTTGTGTTGTTTGCATAATGTATAAGAGTTTGATAAGTACAAATGCCAAGTATGTGAACATTTTTTTGTTTTGAGTTTAGAAGACAAACTTTCAACTTTTTTCATTAATCATAATGTAAAATTTGGGACCCTTGTAAATGGCCTTTATTATGTTGAAGCATATCCTTTGTACAGTTAATTGGTTGAGACTTTTCATCTTAACAAAGACAATAAATTTTCTCAGCTGCCTTTCTATATCTATTGAGATGACCATACAATTCTTGGTTTTCATCCTATTAATGTACCATTTCACATTTACTGATTTTTGCATATACTGAATTATCCTTGTTTCCCGGGGATAAAACTTACTTGATCATATTGAAAGCAGATTAATAGTATTTTATTGGGGATTTTTTTTTTTTGCACCTGTTTTCATCTGGGATACTGGTCTATTGTGTTTCTGTTTTATAATGCATTGTCTGGTGTCAAAGGAATGCTGGTCACATATAATGACTTTTCATTTATTCTCTCTAATTTTTGGAATAGTTCCAATCTCTTGTCACTAAATGCAACAGTCAGTAGTAGGACTGAGTTTCATCCAATTGAATTGTTGGCCAAAGGGTACCATGAAAATCCCCAACAACCCAAGCTGTTTGTTGCCAAGACAATAGGTTGTTCACTGCAAACTGACAGCAAAGCCCCATCACCAAGGACAACACCCACACAACTCATTCATCCTGAGGAAGTCCAGATGGTGTCTACACAGAGCCTTCATCCCTACATTCTAGTTGTTTTAGGTACTATGAAGGCTACAAAAAGAAAAAAATTAACACATCTACAAAAACTTTGATCTATAATCTGTCCCACCTGCAAAATATGCTAGGGCAATGGTGGCACAAAGCTTATGTATGTAACCAAGGAATGGATGATTTGACTTAAGGCCCACTCCAGGAGATGGGACCCATACCCTGACACTGCTTGGGTGTCAAGGACCAGAGGTTACATAACCCAGAGATCTAGGGTAAGACCAGTTAATACTTGTCAAAAAATGCTCCTAGTGATATTCTGTTATATGCACCAGAGAACCTTCCTTCTGCAGCAGATGGGAACACATGTCACAGCCAGGCATTCCACAGAGAAAGAGATCTTGGAAGACACAGCTATAAACCCCATTCTTCAGAGCTCAGGTAACCCTGTGGAAGAGAAGGAGAAAAGAGTGTAAGAGCCAGAAGGGATGGAGCACAGAAGGAGAACATGGCCCTCTAAATCAACTGTGAAAAGGTCACATAAACTCACAAAGACTGAAGCAGCAAATACAAGGCTGGCATGGGTCTGCATCAGGGCCTCTGTGTATATCTTATAACCTTCAGTTTAATGTTTTTATTTGATTCCTGAGTGTGTGAACTAGCTGGTCTCCAATTCTTGTGCTTTCTCTAGGGACTGATTTTTCTGTTGGCTTGTTCTGTCCAACTTCAATATGATCATATTTATTTTCTCTTATTATATTATATTGTATTTTGCTATGTTTTGTTGTTATCTCTTAGAAGCCTGTCCTTTTATAATGAGAAACGGGAAGGAACAGAAGAGGTAGGGAAGAACTGGGAAGAATAGAGGGAGAGAAAATTGTATTCAGATGATATTATATTTAAAAAAAGAATCCATGCTTAATAAGAAGGGTATATAGTTGTGTTATTGATTCCGTAAATGGGGGACTCTTATAAATATAAAATACACAATCCTGGATTAGACTCATCTGTTACTGGTCTGTTCAAATTGCCTTGTTTTTCATGATTCATTCTTGGTATTTTTTTCTAGGCTAACTAAGGGTTTTTCTTAATCTGGCTAAATGTTTATGAATTTTGCTCACCTTTTCAAAAAATCAACTAATACTTTCATTAACATATCTTATTCTTCTACCACCAGTTCAAGCTTTTATATGATCTGTATTTCCTTCTATTTGTTAATTTGGGGATTTATTTGATGGTTTCCCAGTTCTTTGCATTGATCTCTTCTCATTAAGCTGTCGCATGGTACCATGATCTCTGAACTTATTCTTTCAGCTGTTTTGAAATTATGAGTAGATGGCTATCCAAACTGAAGCTTCTGTTGTGGCATGAGCCTTGATACTTCTCTATCTTGCCTCCCAGCATAATAAATACTAATTGTTATTTAAGGTGCCTCATTTCTACTCTCGCTATCTGGTAGCCCATTCTCTAGGGCCTTGCTGAATGTCTTCTGTCTCCAGCACAATAACTGGAATTTTGTCACTGAAAGCAACTGAGACATAATGAAGCAAAGATATAAACCTCCGTTAAATGTCCAAGCCCCAAACCAATGCAGTGGGGACCTCTGCTAAATTCTCTGGGTTAAAGAAATTCACAGACTAGCCTAATGGAAGGGAAGAGAAGCTTTTTATGCTAAAAGCATGCAGGTAGAGGTAAAGAAGTAATTGTAATAGACATTTTTAGATGCCATCTGCTATCATTTATTCAATTGTTAAAAATCACATGTATGCAAAACACAGTAAAAAAATCCCAATTAAAAAAATCCCAATCTTAATGCCATATTATTGTAGCATTAGCTCGAAATTGGGTTATTATTGAAATAAAGTACAGCTCAGATGTGGATGAGGATTTGGGAGGGCTTCTTCGTTGCAACTGCTTAGGTGTAGTTTCTCTCTTTTTTTCAATTTTTTTATTAGATATTTTCTTCATTTACATTTCAAATGCTATCCCGAAAGTCCCCTATACTCCTTCCCCCCGCCCTGCTCCCCTACCCACCCACTCCCACTCCTTGGCCCTGGTATTCCCCTGTTCTGAGGCATATAAAGTTTGCAAGAGCATGGGGCCTCTCTTCCCAATGATGGCTGAGTAGGCCATCTTCTGCTACTATGCAGCTAGAGACACGAGCTCAGGGGGTACTGGTTAGTTCATATTGTTGTTCCACCTACAGGGTTGCAGACCCCTTCAGTTCCTTGGGTACTTTCCCCCTCCATTGGGGGCCCTGTGTTCTATCCTATAGATCTCTCTCAAAAAAAAAAAAAAAAAAACAATGAAAATGTTATCTGTACTCCAACAGACAAACATGAGACAAGGAGGAAGGAACCATACAGATCCTTTCAGAGCCCAAGTTAGGAATAATGAAAGAGACTTCGTAGGCATTGTCCCAGAGCAACTCTGAAATCCACCCAGCCATATCTCTGACAGTTTTATGAAATTATAACCCACGGGACACTACACAAATGTCTCATCTACAATCTTCTTAACAAATTTTGTCTACGCAGACTTTAGTGTCAAAGGATGGAAACCATGACTTTATATCACTTTAAAAGCCTTCATCTGGTTGAGATAGGATTTTTGAGGTAATCATTAAAACATTCATCCTCACTTTTGATATTAACCATGAGGCCACAGTTCACTGGTGACATGCTGAATTTAATGTTTATTTCCAAGTGCTTTTTGAGATGCGAAGCTTTTATCTATTAGGGAGACTGTATCAGACTCTCCATAGTTCCTCTAGTGTTATTAAAAACTTTAATATGTTCTTTAGTTTATCTTTCTCTTTAAATGAAATACAGGGCTAAGAAAAGTAAATTGACAATTTCAACAGTCTTTCTTGAAATTTAGCCAGCATACCAGTTTGAAATTTTACACAAGCATACCAGTTTCCTTTCTGTCTACCAAAATACTACAGGCATAAATCTTGTCAAATATCCTGCTAATGTATAATTCATCCACTTCTATAGTCTCCAGTAACGTCTTCTCATTTCTCTTCCACACTAGACCCTCTTCACATGTCAAAGTCAGTCCTGTGGGGAATTGCAGGCTGGTCTCCAGTAGAGCTGAGGTCTGAACCCCGATGGTCATAATTCACATACATGATAGGTAGGTGTTCCCTCATGCTCCTGGAACTCCGGTCCCTGCCTAAGTTACCACCTCCCACAGCCCCCACAAGAGAAGCATGGTCAGTAGTCATTTAAATAATGGCTCAAGCTTCTGACCTTCAGGCTAAACTCCTCCCCAGTTACCTAGCAACAGTGAAGACCATAAAAAGATGTGTTTAGCCCCCACCTTGGCCTCTTACTCCTTTACCTCTCACTTCTCTCTCTCTCTTCCCTCTTTGTGTTCTCTCCTCTCTCCTCTCTCCTCTCTCTTTCTCTCTCTTTCTCTCT
>NC_034613.1:136912553-136915873 GCF_900095145.1 Mus pahari | reverse complement strand
TCTCCCTTCTCTCTTTCCCCTGCATTTCTACAATAAAGCTCTTAAAACATAGAGAGTCTCTGCTCCTTCAAGACCTGCTGTGCACTCTGGTCAGTTTTGGGAACCTCTTCCCTCATCCCTCTCTCCTATAACCCTGGTGGCTTTAACAAAGTAGCTCTGGGGTCCCCAGGCAGGGTTGCCCCTTGGCCACCCCCTGAAGAGTTGGATAGAGGAATGCCCACCCAGGGATGAGTGGATAGGGTAAGTAGCAGCCCTCCCACGACTGACTGACCAGAGAATAGGGAAACTCTGGCAGGGCATGAGCCTCTTTTCCCTTCCCCCACTTCCCCCCCAGCCCCCCTTGGGCCCCCTTTTTATATTTTGTTCCCAACAGAGTCACATATTTGGAGGTGAATGACAGGACTCCAGATTAGATTCCAATGTCTACCTCCATTACTCTTTGCTAAGTAGCAAGCTATCATAAAATTTAATGGATTAAAACAATAGCTATTGACTGTTTTTTATGATGATATGAATTTAATAGTGATTCTTACACTCCATGAATGTTGCCTGTGATCACATATGTTTTTGCATGGGGTGGAACATACATGCATTTCTAGAATCTAAATATTTTTGATTGCCATTTGAAGATTCTGTTTTACCCAGTACTGTTGCAGATATTTGATCACATTGTGAACTCTGATATTATGTTGTTTATTGGGGAAACCAGTTCCTAGTTATGGTATGGCTCAGACTTAGCACACACGTTTAATCTTTCTGGCTAGAATACAGATATGCTGTTAGTACCAACCCTTAATCCCAAACAATGAAGGCAAAGTTAGTTCATAGAAGGAAGCACCTATGTTTGAAAGTGATGTCTAATTGAGTGGCAGACAACATGATGAATCAGAGAAAGATTTGATAGAACAGGATATGCCCAATTCTCATGAGAACTGCGAGAAAAGAGAAGCTACTTAAGAGAGACCATTGCCAGGAAAGAAGAGAAGAGGACACAGTTTTACTGGGATAGTTTTACAGAGGCAAGCTGAAGAGAGAACAAGTTAGACACATGTGAAGACAGAACTGAATCAGAGAATGAGAAGGAACCAGAAGATTAGGACAGATTGCCAGAGTTTGAAACCAAGCAGAGTGAAAAGTCACAAGCCTAGTGAAAAGCCAGACTGAATCAATCAGTCAACTGTAGGAAAAGTCTAAACCAGAACAGCTGAGTTGACCAGCTAGTTTAGAAAGAACTAGAAAGGGTGAGCGTATACAGCGGCAAGTCTAAAGAAGCTTCCAGAACTAGGCCTAGTTTAGCAGATGTAGGTGATAAGCCTCCTAGACAACAATTACTTCAGGTAAAGAAGAGTTACTGTTATATAACATCTTTTATTTATATGACAGCTCTTTAATGGGCTCTCATGTCTTCTTTGTCCAGTAAAATAGCCTGAATTTTCCCATAGAATCAAAGCTGGATTCCAAAACAAGAAAGACAAAAAGTGTTTTAGAAGGGATAAGCCTAAAACTGTGAAATCCAGTCTATACTTAAAGCAAAATAAGCAGCTGTTATATGGAGGTAGGAAAAGAACTCCTTGAGAGCCTATTTTCAACCATATACACATTCTTATGTAACAAACCATGAAATTCTCTAATTTTAAGATCAACCTTCTAAAACCAGTGAACTTAGCAACAATGTCATGTTTCCGTGTAAAAAGAGGTGAACCATATGCATATAAATACCTATGGCACCCTAAAATCTTTGGGGGAATTTTAAACACACAAAGCAGAGACCCATGAAGATTTGACTTTGAACTGGGAATCAAACAAGAACTTAGTTTTCACTTGTTCTTTGAAATGGCAGATAAACTCTTACTTACCTTAATATCACTAAGAAGATTTTGTATTTGCTTTGACTGCCATTATATCTGCATAGTATAATAACAATGGTTCTATAAATATTAGCAGAATGACAGTAAAGTTTACTATTTGTATTGTTCATTTCTTGATTTTGATTTTCAAATACAGATGAACACTCTACTTGCCATGGAGATAAATTCTCCATTTGTGATTTATTTATTGGACTTTTAATAGTTAATTATGATTAAAAATGTATATTTAGATTCTCATAGACGTAAAAAGCTTTGACAATTAGCAATGCTTACAGAAGTCATCAAAAATTACTGCTTTATGCACAAAACAGTAATTAAGAACTTTCAAGGAGTTAAAGGAATGATAAAAAGGAAACATACATATTATATATATTATGAAAGTCCAAGGTTATAAAAGATAATTATCAGTTTTGACTAATAGTATTTATAAGATTTTGATAATAATGATTAAATAATAAAGATTAGATTACATAATAATTATTGTTGTACAATTGTTACAAATAATAATTATAAAATGTAATAAATAGCATCAAGATCTTTGAAATTCCGCTGTTTATTTTCATAATATTTCAAGAAAAAAGTCAAAGTAATAATTTATCATATTTTTGAAGGGTGATGTGATAGCTGAGTGTTGGTTTTGCCTTCACAAGTTATCATGTACAGAAAAACATAAAATAATAAAGGTAAACTTACTAAATTGCCCTCAATCTTGAATAAAGAATATAAAGAAACTACTATAGAAAATATAGTAGCCCAAACCTAAACCTAATTTGTTCTTACAACTAAACTTTAAAATGAGCATATATATCTATATAGATATATATAGACAGATAGATGTGTGTGTGTGTGTATGTGTGTGTGTGTGTGTGTGTGTGTGTGTGTGTGTGTTTATATGGCTAAGATCGGTAACACAAGTGACAGCTCATGCTGGAGAGGCTATAAATAAGGGGAACATGCCTCCATTCCTGGTAGGACTGCAAACGTGTACAGCTACTTTGGAAATCAATATGTCAGTTTCTCAGAAAGTTGGGAATCAATATCCCTCAAGATCAAGCTATATCACTATTGGGCATACACCCAAAGGATGTTCCATCCTACCACAAAGACACTTTACTCAGTCATGTTCATTTCTGCTCTGTTCTTTTTGTTTAAATTATTTTATTAGATATTTTCTTCATTTACATTTCAAATGCTATCTCAAATGTCCCCTATACCCTCCCGCCACCCTGCTCCCCTGCCCACTCACTCCCACTTCTTGGCCCTGGCGTTCCCCTGTATGGAGCATATAAAGTTTGCAAGACCAAGGGGCCTCTCTTCCCAATGATGGATGACTAGGCCATCTTCTGCTACATTTGCAGCTAGAGACACGAGCTCTGGGGGTACTGGTTAGTTCATATTGTTGTTCCACCTATAGGGTTGCAGACCCCTTCAGTTCCTTGGGTAATTTCTCTA
>NC_034613.1:136898950-136912273 GCF_900095145.1 Mus pahari | reverse complement strand
AAAAAAAAAAAAAGCGACACCATGAAATTTGCAGGCAAATAGATGGAACAGAAAAAAATCACCCTGAATGAGGTAACTCAGACTCAGAAAGACAAACATGGTATGTATTCACTAATAAGTAGACATTAGCTGTAAAGGATAACCAAGCTACAATCAGTAGAGCCATAGAGCTTAGGTATAAAGTGTTTAGAGAGGGACATATGGATATCCATGAGAGAAGAAGTAGAATAAATTTTGTGGATGGACTGGATAATGGATGGGTGAAGCAGGATAAAAATGACAGCATAGGGTGGGAAGGAAGAGGGGATGGAGATGAGAGAAAGAATGAGGGGAGAGACCACTAGAATTGAAGGGCATTTGAGATGTTGTATGAAAACCCTGTGCAGTGAAAATTTGTTATAGTATATAAAGGCAATCCTAATGAAGTCTCCAAAGAGTGAGAGAGAGCCTCAATTTGCCATCTCTTGTCACCAAAGGAAGCTTCCAGTGCCAAGACTGTTTTTCTTCCCATTGAGCTGTGGACCAAATGGTCCCATGGAAATCCTCAAACAACCCAGGCTGTTGCCAAAACTATAGGCTTCTTTCTATGAATTGACAGCAAGGCCCCATGGCAAAAGACAACACCTACATAACTCATAGAACATGGAGAGGTCAACTTGGTACCTACATAGAGCCTTTACCCCTGCCTGCTAGTTTCTTTGGTACAAGAAGGTACTCTAAAGGCTACTAAAAGAAACCCTTTTGTCTATAATCTGTCCTGCCTGCAAAATATGCTAGGGTAATGGTGATAAGAAGCTTGTGGGAGTAGCCAACCAATGTCTGATTCGACTTAAGGCCCACTCCATGAGATAGAATCCATATATGACACTGCTTGGAAGACCAAGAACCAGACAGAGTCTTGATAGCCTAGGGACCTATAGTAAAACCAAATGTACGGGTCTGAAAAAAAAATGGAACAATAAAATGACTCCATATGATATTGTGCTATACTCATAGATCAGCACCTTCTCCAGCCACCATCAGAAAAGCATCCTCCTGTAGTAGGTGGGAACAAACACAAAGGTCCATAGCCAAACATCATGCAGAGAAAGAAACCTTGGAACACTCATTCCTAATGAAGTGTCTCCATCAAATCTCTCTCTTCAGAACTCAGGGAACCCAGAAGAAGCTGAGGCAGTTGGTGAGACAGGGCATACATGATACAAGAACAAGGCCCTCAAAAACAATTGAGCAAAGCTCATACAAACACAGAGAGCAGAACAGGAATCAAAGGGTCATCAGGCTAGGCATTAAGTGTGCCTTTGGTCGCTTAGCCATCTTGCTAGCTCAAAGCAAAAGCTTATAAAGATAATTTCCTACCTCCTCTTTATTGGGTATTTCAGCCCAAAGCATCCCTGATTCGTCCTGGGATCCTCTCGCTTCCCTGGGGGTCTGGGACTTTCTAGTGGTTACCCTCAGTTCCCCATCCCCTACTGCTACATATTTCTATTCAATTTCCTGACCCTCTGAACTTCTCTCTGGTCCCTTCTCATAACTAATGCCACCCCCCTTTTCCCAACTCTTCTCTCCCTCCTAAGTCCCTCCCTTCTGCTACCTCTTGTGATTAGTTTGTTCTCCCTTCTATGTAGGATTGAGCAATCCACACTTTGGTCTTCCTCCTCATTAAGCTTCATATGGTTTGTGGATTGTATTGTGTGTATTCTGAGCTTTATCCACTAATCAGTGAGTACATACCATGTGTGTTTTTTGTGTCTGGTTTACTTTACTCAGGATGATATCTTCTAGTTCCATCCATTTGCCTGTGAATTTCGTGAAGTCATTGTATTTAACAGCTGAGTAGTACTCCATTGTGTAAATGGACCACATTTTGTGTGTCCATTTTTCTGTTGAAGGACATCTGGGTTGTTTCCAGCTTCTGGCTACTATAAATAAGGCTGCTATAAACATAGTGGAGCATGTTTCCTTGTTATATGTTGGAGAAATTTTTGGGTATATGCCTAGTAATTGTATAGCTGGATCTTTAGGTAGAACTATTTCTAGTTTTCTGAGGAACTGCCAGATTGTTTTCCAAAGTGGTTTTACCAGCTTGCAATCCCACCAAAAATGGAGGAGTGTTCCTTTTTCTCCACATCCTCACCAGCATCTGCTGTCACCTGAGTTTTTGATCTTAACCATTCTGATTGGTGTGAGGTAGAATCTCAGGGAGATAGAACCTGTAGAGACCATCTCCAGTAGATAGGCACTGTCCCCAGTTGAGAGATGGGACCACCCATCCATCTCAATTTTTTTTTAACCCAGAATTGTTCCTGTCCAAAGGAAAGACAGGGACAGAAAATGGAGCAGAGACTGAAAGAAAGACCATCCAGAGACCACCCTACCTGGGGAATCCATCCATCCCATCTGCAGACACCAAACCCTGACACTTACTGATGCCAAGAAGCACTTGCTGACAGGAGCCTGATATGGCTGTCCCAAGAGGTTCTGCCAGCACCTGACTAATACAGATGCAAACACTTACAGCTAACCATTTAATTGAGCCCAGAGACCCCAATGGAAGAGCTAAGGGAAGGACTGAAGGAGCTGAAGAAGATTGCAACCCCATAGGAAGAACACTATCAACTAACCAGACCCCTCAGAGCTCCCAGGGACTTAACCAGAAACCTAAGAGTACACATGGAGGGAACCATGGCTCCAGATACATATGATGCCTTATCTGGCATCAATGGGAAGGAAGGCCCTTGGTCCTGTGGAGGCTTGATGCCCCAGTGTAAGGGGATGCTAGAGTGGTGAGGCAGGAGAAGGTGAGTGGGTGGAGGAGCACCCTCAGGGGAAAGTGGAGGGGGGATGGGACTATAGGTAGGGGTAAAGGGGAAACCGGGAAGGGGGATATTTGGAATGTAAATCAATAAAATGATTAATTAAAAAAGACAATTTCTTACAATTTTAAGTCTATGAATCCAATTTTAAAATTATTTTTATTTTCTATGTGTGTGGGTGTTGTATCTGCATATATATCTTTGTACCCAGTGAGCACTTAGTGGCCAAAGAAGCTAGAAGAGGGTGTCATGATTCTTGGGATCTGAGTTGCAGAGAGCTGTAAGCTGTCATGTGGGTGCTGGGAATCAAACCTGTGTCCTCTGGAAAATCACCCAGTGCCCTTAACCACTGAGCAATCAATCCAGCCCCAAACCCCAAACTTTTAATTTTTTTTTAAATTATGGTGTTGATTATTTTAGAAGTTGTATAGAAAAGTTCGTTGAATTTTTGCCCTTTAAAACTGCTAGGTAGCAATATTCATTGATAAAACACATGACTAAAATGTCTGAATTATACTCTGCTATCCCTCCAAAGTCTGGTGCTATTATTGGATATATAGCCTCAGTTTCTTGTATATATAATCATTGGTTATTCAGAAATCTGTGAAGTCTCCTTGAAATTTAGCAACTTGGTTGGCTCTGTAATGAATTCAACTGTGCTTCTGATTTACTTGTTTGTCAAGTGATTTCTAGGTTTTACTCAACAGCTAGCATAACACATTTGATTGAGAAGCTTTTTACAGGTTGGGAAACCAGTGAATAAAATTATCATATCATTGTCTTTGGAAATCCAACATGCATAATGGATGTTTTACATAATTTGGACACACAATTATAAAATTTTTGTCCCTTCACTTCTGTGCTCCAAGAGATATTGTAGGACAGATGAAAAAAAAAACACCTTTCTCATTCTTTAGCAAAACATAGACTTCATGTCAAGTGAGAGATTAGAAGGATGTGTTACAAGGAAGTGCAATCTATTTGGGAACTGTTGTGCCATGGCTCTCCACACTGCCCAAGCCTAGAGGAAAAAATAATCACTACTATATGTTTAAGAAAGTAGTCTGAATGCACTACTTTAAAAACAGTAACACTGCAATACTTGATAATAACTTGTGGTTACTTGTATGGTAGTAAATTTGCTTTTAAAAGTTGCAGCAGTAACATTATGGCTTAAGATGTGTTTTATTACAGTAGCCAAGAGGCAGATATGTCTATCATTCCTCTCCAGCCAACGTGCAGAAAGTGGTATGCAAACAATGAAAGCTGAAATGCAGATGCAAATTCAAGGATGACTCTTATCTTGAAAGCCAATTACTTTGTTCCAAAGCATGTTATTTTTCTTCAATCCACACACAGGGTTTGGAAATAATTTCTCTCAGGTTACTGTTTCAAGTACCATGCGAATGAAAACTATTAGAAATAAACACTGCAATAGAGAAATCAATTATAGCTCCTTTTGAAAGTATCTAGAAAGCTTCTTCTAGTTAGTGCAAGACATTTTCATTTGCATGATTGGAATAATGTATTTGTATTAGCATCATCAATCCAGTCGTGAAAGCTAGGATTTAAAAAGAGATAAAGGAGGTGGATAGAAGGCTCAGTGGTTAAGAGCACCTGCTTCTCTTTCAGAGAACTGAGGAGCAACAATTTGTAGCTCCAGTTCCAAGGGATCCAACCACCTCTCCTGTCCTCTGTGGTCATCAGGCATACATGAGGTACATATACATGCAGGCAAAACACTCATACATGTAAAATTTAATTTAAAAGTGTTTAACAAGTAGATAAGTACAAAGTCTTTCCCTTAGTTGTTTACCATTAGGGAGGAAGGAAGGGAGCATAATCATTTGATGCCGACATTATCATCATTATCTTAATGATGGTGAAGTGAAACAAAAGTAGTTTTCTTCCATTACCAAATTTAGTTGATACTATTTAGTATCAGAATAGATCATTACTATACAAACTATGATTCTTGCATTATATTATAATGCAAATATTAATATTATTATTTTTATTACATAGCTGTCTGGAAAGTATCAAAATAAAAATTGTAAGTACATTTTTTTCTGAATGTGCATCAAACATTATAAGTAAAAAATCATTTCTGAATTACCATAATTCAAGACTGTCTGAATTATTAAAGATTATGTGATCATTATCATTGTGCTATATTAACATATACATTTTAACTGCTAAATTTTAATGATAGATTCTAAATATATGATTATAATAATTAACAACTACGTTCACAGGAAATACTAAAATGGCATTATTCGGCTTTAAGTGAATGCTGATTTTAAATATTGGCCATTTGACATTTTGAAAGATATGTATTTGATGCATGTTGTATTTTAGATGTGAAGTGACTTCCAGGAATTCATATATTGAGTCTTGGTTCCTAATGCCACTACATTTGGATGTGGCATTATGTGAAGTGAGAGTTCTGCTTGCATCTTTCCAAGATGTTGGAAAGATGGAAATTAGGAAGGCGGGACCTGTTTGAAAATAATATGGGGGTCATGCTTTTGTCAACTTTATCATATCTTAGCAATTCTCTCTCTGCTCTCCCCCCATTTCCTTTCCAAGTTATGAGGAGTTAATAGGCTTAGCTGTACAATACTATCTCTGTCATAATTTTTAGTTTTACCTCTGTCACAAACAAATGAGACCAAATTACCATGGGCTGAAACTTCTGAAACCATAATCCAAAATCAATCCATGATTCTTTAATTCAATTGTCTTAAGTATTTAGATATAATAAAAGAAAGTTAATTAACACAAGGCACACTGATAAAAATATGTTGATAAAAATATGATGAGGTACTTGGCAGAGTTCTTGGTTAGTCAGTAAGAGTCCTAACTCCATGATCCAATTACTGAAAATCAAGTTGTGAGCTAGAGAAAGATGGCAGCAAGGTTATTCTATATATTTATTGCATGACACTGACTGATTGAAGTGTGCCAAGTCAAGGCTTTAATGAATAATCTTGCAGGCTCAGGTACTTTCAATTTTTGAGGAAAAATCAGAAACTATATCAGAGACTGTATAGTTATCTGTTGTTGCATAATAAGTGATATTTCATTACAGTAGTTTAAAAAGAATCATTCATTTAATTGGTAATCCAAACTTCAGTGGGTAAACAAACTAACCAGAGTCAGCTAAAGATCTACTCTTTTAATGGTTGGTTGGCTATTAGTTA
Organism: Mus pahari; assembly: GCF_900095145.1. Taxonomy (NCBI): domain Eukaryota; kingdom Metazoa; phylum Chordata; class Mammalia; order Rodentia; family Muridae; genus Mus; species Mus pahari. The sequence goes on along the minus strand of NC_034613.1, from coordinate 136,906,254 downwards.
GAGTATCTCTGTTCTCGTGGTCCTGTAGTCTAGTTTGTGTTCATTAACTGGTTACTTAATAGAGTTCTAAGAGCAAGAAAGAAAAGATACAAAAACTCACTGGCCCTTCACAGGCTTAAGCCAGACCAGATCCCAGCACTGAGAGGGGAAGTGAACTCCCATCACTAAACTATGGGTAATTGATACCAGCTTGCAAAACAATTAGTTTTACTGAGTGTATTATCTATACTTATGGTAGGCATTATCCCCAGGAAGAGCTGGCCAACACAAAATAAGCACGATGATAATTTTGTAGTCTTTTTGGCTCAAATTGCTTGGTTTGGACATTTGTTGTCTTATTGATCTTTTGTTTGTATTTTATGGTTCCTGACTTGTGTTTGTAACTTGTGTGTTTTATATGTGTGTTGTTTATTTTTTGTTTGCTTTTTTTAAAGAAAGAAGAAAGGGCATTGGGTTGGGTAGGTGGGGAAGTGAAAAGGATTTAGGAGTTGGGGCAGGGAAACATGCTCAGAATATTTTGTGCAAATTTTTTTCAACTAAAAATAAAGGAGAGATAAAAAAACCCTCTTAATAATTAAGCTAAAAAATGGACACACTGTTACCTCTAACACTATTGTATAGCCCAAAGCAAAAGACAGAAAACTAGATTCTAACTCATGATCACAGGAGCTATGAAGCCACATTACAAATGGTTAGAATTCAGGAAAGAATGAAGGAGTGAGGCTATTTTTGTGATCAACATAAATTTGGGTCTGGGATAGCCAGGTAGTTCATTGTAAGATATCAGTGTTTAAATAAATTTATTTGCAAAGTAGCTGAAATGCGTTAATGAAATCAATTCATTTTGAGTGGAAAATTACTCCAAAATTATCATTTAGTTGCTGCCTTCAATTGTGAAACCATCTTACTCATGCTTTTGAAGTTCTTGCAGGTAATTAGTTTATTTGAGCATCACAGGCACTCTACTCATATATTATTATACTGATTTTCCCTTTGAGGAAATAGAACTAGAGCAGTGGTTCTTCAAATTTGCCTTGGTATGGGGAGCTGTTAAAAATACTAGTTGCAGGGCTATACCCCAGATCTGTTAACTATAGTTAATATTTTCAGTTGCAAGCAATAAAAATTGACCCTGACCAATGTATGCAAATATCAAATGTATTGGTAAGTCAAATTAGTACATGATCTCTAGAAAGATGAGGAAGGCAAAAAAAATGAGCATTTTGCTGAGAAAGGCTTACTAGTATCTGGTATCTGGTATCTGGTAAGGTCACTACAATGGCCACAGTTGAACACTGTTCACATGGGGGCTGCTCTGTTGAGGATCTTAAACACAAGGCAGCACACTGTCTCTACCTTTGATGGAGCTCCTTTGGGTCTGGGTGCTGATGTTCCTCCGCTGCCAACCAGAGTCACAAGATTTAGTTTTATTTATCTGCCTTCTTTTGGTCACTCGTCTACAATCAACACCACAAGTGATTGGTGGGCCCTAATTACAAGGATTGTTTGGACAATGAATAAACCCTCTTTTCAATGGTAGGCTAGAGTTCAGTTGTTTTTTTTTTTCCTTCAAGGCATATGACAAGAAATTGCTCAGCCATTAGAAAGTCCCAGATACCAGGGAAGTAAGAGGCTCCCAGGACCCAACAGGGATGACATTAGGTGAAATATCCTACAAAGTGGAGATAGAACCTATAGAGACCATATCTAGTGGATAGGCACAGTCCCCAGTTGAGACCATCCACCCATCTCAAAAACTTTAACCCAGAATTGTTCTTGTCTAAAGGAAATGCAGGGACAAAAAATGGAGTAAAGATTGAAGGAAAGGCCATCCACAGATTGGACCACCTTGGGATCCATACTGTCTGCAGACACCAAACCCTGACACCGTTACTGATGCCAAGAAGTGCTTGCTGACAGGAGCCTGGTATAGCTGCCCCCTGAGAGGCTCTGCCAGCACCTGACTAATAAAGATGCAGACACAGCCAGTCATCGAACTGAGCCCAGGGACCCCAATAGAAAAGCTAGGGGAAGAACTGAAGGAGCTGAAGGGGTTTGCAACCCCATAGGAAGAACAATGATATCAACTAACCAGGTCCCCCTCTACCCCAGAGCTCCCAGGAACTAAACCACCAACCAAAAAGTTTACATGGAGGGACCCATGGCTCCAGAAGCCTATGTAACAGAAGATGGCCTTATTTGGTATCAATGGGAGGGGAGACCTTTGGTCCTCTGAAGGCTCAATGCCCCAGTGTAGGGGAATGCTAGAGTGGTGAGTTGGGAGTTGGTAAGTGGGTGGAGGAGCACCCTCATAGAGGTAAAGGAGAGGAGTATGGGATGGGGGGTTGCAGAGGGAAAACCAGGAAGGGGGACAAGGTTTGAAATGTAAATAAATAAAATAACCAAGAAAGAAAGAAAGAAAGAAAGAAAGAAAGAAAGAAAGAAAGAAAGAAAGAAAGAAAGAAAGAAAGAAAGAAAGAAAGTGCTCAAATATAAAGGAATAACTCAGATCTTGGATACTACAAAAATAAAAAATAAAAATAGAGCACTGTTAGTCTACTATTTTTTTTTTTTTGGTCTAACAGATTTCCTCTTTATTACCAGACTCGCGAAGCTATCTTTTAGTGGAAACTCTTGATAAGTTTGGAATACATTGCCCCATCTTAAAGAAATTACTCATTAAAATGGAAGAATTCTCCTCATCCTAGATGCCCAGTTTTCCAGTATCCCTTCTAATCCATTTGCTGGGCTAACTTCTCCATGGAGTCCTCCAAGGAGTCCTCTAAGTCGAGAATAGTCATTTATTTCTTTAAAACTTTTTATTAGATGAATCATTTGCATTTAGCAACTTTGCTTATAATGACAAAGAAGATGATCTTGGACATTGAAAACCTGAATATAAATCCAACATATAAAACCAATAACATAGCTTGGACAATATATTTATCTTCTTTGTGCATTAGGTTCAAAAGAGAAGACAAAAAGCATATTCTAGTATATTTATACTTGGAATTAAACAAGGTATTGGTTTAATGATTTTCCTCAGTACCTAGCACATACAAGGAACAGTGATATATAGGGATTATTACTTTTAAACTCAACAAGTAGTTCTTATTTGGGATATTGAACTTGTAAATGATTAAACATAAGGCTTATATCTAATAATTTACATTGTTAATAATAATGTAATAATAACAGTTTCTTTATATGACATGTCTCATTCAAATATGTACCAGTCTTGTAATAAGTTTACTATTATTCTAGTAATCAGGTGAGAAAACTGAGGCTTGGAGGAGTAGACATATTTGCAAGGCTTTTCAGTTAGCAACAGAGCATAAAACTAAGCAGTGGAGCCGGGGCATCGTTATGTGGGTCTCTGTGTTAATTCCCATCTGCAAGAGGAAGCTTCTCTGACAATGGCTGAGGGAGACAGGTTATTCCAGTGCAGCAGAATAGAACAATCGGTCCTACATGAGTTGTCCTCACCAAATTCCTCTCTTCAGGACTCAGAGAATGCTGCAGTATTGGAAACAGAAAAATCTTAAGAGCCAGAGGAGATGCCTGACACCATATAAGGCCTTATAAACACCAGCACACACAGAGACTACAGCAGCATGTACAGGGCAAGTCGGATGAGGACACAACACTGAGAGGGAAAAGTGGCACAAGACCCTGCCTCTACTATTAAATTAAGTTTTTATTGTAAGATACAACATACTTTATGATGACTATATCTTAACCCCTGAACTGGCAGCTTCAAACACCACCAAAGGTACTTTGTGGCAAAAACTATAGCTCCACTCAAAGACTGCTTAAATGGCTGTGGAAGCACCAGGACTGTTCAGCAGAAAACTGAATGTGCTATACAGTTTGTGGCCTCAGAAGTATCCTTTAAGCTGAAAACAGACATGGATTTATACCTTGCAGCATATTTTTATACTATTCCTAAAGAACCCAGAAAGTTTAAAAGCTAGTTTTCTTCCTTGGTAACTGATAACAAAGCTCATAATATGGTGTGTGTGTGTGTGTGTGTGTGTGTGTGTGTGTGTGTGTGTGTGTGTGTGTGTGTTTNGTGTGTGTGTGTGTGTGTGTGTGTGTGTGTGTGTGTGTTTGCTTTGTCTCCCTTTGTTATTCTCCCAATATTCTTTTAATAGTGTCCCAAGTTTGCCTCCTACACTTGAAATTTTGTCTCAGAGTCAGTTTCTTTTGGACTCCAAATTTAAACAAAGTCTACAGTTGCATTTGATGGATTTTGAAAAGTGGTGAATACAATACAAAATGTGTTCCCATAGCAAGCATTTGTGCATCTGCTGAATGGACAAAGTGAAAAGACCACTCATTGTCTCATTAATGGTTCAGGCTATATGCTCAGATTTGAATCCACATTTCTTCTTTTAGGATTTGGAGCTGGGTTACTCTCCACTATGTTATACCTCTGGAGAAAAAGACAATTTTATATTTAGATAGCTTTATATAAGGATAAGTCTATGAAATAAGCAATATAATTATGCCCAAATTTCAAGTAATAGGTATGTCATTAGTGACTTATTCTTTTGAAAAGTTCAACAATGGTGTTTTATCTTTGTCTTCTTCTGTTAGTGTTTTTGAATTCACAAATGGTTTGCCTAAAATTCACCTGCAAGATTGTTGTTTTGATTGACAATTTTATTTTCATTTTAGAAAAGTTGAAAGACACAAATGCAAATGGGATATTCATCAAAGTACGAGCCTTTCTTTTTTAAAAACAGAACACTTGCATTGTAATGTTCAGAAAGAGAAGCAGACTTGTTATTGCCATTACCTAACATTAAAAGCTTGACTTTAGAAATGGGATTGTACAGCAATATTAGGAGAGAAGACAGCAAGGCAAACTGAAATTCACAGTGGTGGCCTGCAGTGACACAGAGGGTAATAAAAGAGGAAGAAAGCATCTTTATTAAATAAAACTGAAAGTAATCCATGGCTAAATAATTATAAATCAAATTTGAGAAGAAATAAGAATTTAGGATGTATCCCAGGAGTATCAACAGAAAGTTTATAGAGGTGTTTGTGTTACAGGTCATTTGAATAGGGAAAGTGAATTAAAGTCTTCAGTAGGAATGAATGACTAGACGGTTTCACTTGGTTGTTGCTATTAGACCACATATTAATTCAGATATTTTAACTAACTATCCAGGGATGCTCATTCATTTGAACAATGTCCTTAATTATTTGTGCTAAAGTTCTTTTAAATGTTTCAATAAGGCACTAGGATAAACATATCCTGTTTTTTAGTACCAGGGCTTATTGGTGATTTTTTATATTAGATAAAACCATACAATGCCTCAAAACTTTGGAATTCATTTTTTAAATGACCATACTGTAATGACCATTTTATAAAGATATTGTATGTCTCCTTCTGCCATCCTGGCATCTTTGAAGATCAGGCAAGTCCCTGCTGTTAAACTGTGGGGACAGATGACTGTGGTTTCCTGGAACAGGACTTCTAAACAGCAAATATATTTGGAAGGCTATGATGCAAAGCCATCTTTGGGTTCTCCAGAAACAGAGCACTTGGTTCTTCTTAAAATTAAAGGTGTTTATGCCTAAGATGAAACTGAACTCTTTTTTAATATTTTTATTAGATATTTTCTTTATTTACATTTCAAATGTTATCCAATTTCCTAGTTTCCCCTCCAAAACTATCACTTCCCCTATCCCTTCCCCCCTCCCCCTGCTCCCCAACCCACCCACTCCCATTCCCAGTCCTGGCATTCCCCTATACTGGGGCATAGAACCTTCACAGGACCTAGGACCTCTCCTCCTATTGATGAGCGGCTAGGCCATCCTCTGCTACATATATAGCTAGAGCCACAAGTTCCACCATGTGTTTTCTTTGATTGGTGGAAACTGAATTCTAATCAGGCAAGAGATGTGCTTATGTGAATAAAGCAAAAACAACACATTGAGCCTGGAGGCCAACTGAACAAAGACAGAGCAGTGTGAAGAAAGGCAACCTGGTCCGTGGAAACAGCAGCATGATTCATGCCAAATTCCAAATTGTGCAGCAACCTTCCTGCTAATGAAAGTCATCAGGCACAGATTATGTGATGCCATACCCCTCCTAGATTTACACTAATAAATAAAAGTGAATTAGTATTCTTGTACATTTGTACAAATATTTCATAAAGTATAAATTATTAACATATTGTGCTTGATTATACATTACCATTTTTCCCTGAATGAGATAATCTATAGATCGACAGAATCTTACAATCCTGGGCAAAATACTTTTTTTTAATTTTACCTTATTATTTTATTTTATTAGATATTTTCTTTTTTAAAAAATGAGGTCCCATTTATAGATTCTTTTTTTTAAATTTTCTTTATTTACATTTCAAATGCTATATCGAAAGTTCGCATAACCTCCCCCCCACCCCTGCTCCCCTACCCACCCACTCCCACTTCTTGGACCTGGCCTTCCCCTGTGCTGGATCATAGAAAGTTTACAAGACCAAGGGGCCTCTCATCCCAGTGATGGTCGACTAGGCCATCTTCTGCTACATATGCAGCTAGAGACACAAGCTCTGGGGGGTACTGGTTAGTTCATATTGTTGTTCCACCTGCAGGGTTGCATCGCCCTTCAGCTCCTTGCTTACTTTCTCTAGCTCCTCCATTGGGGGACTTGTGCTCCATCCAATAGCTGACTGTGAGCATCCACTTCTGTGTTTGCCAGGCATTGGCGTAGCCCCACAAGAGGCCACTATATCAGGATCTCTTCAGTAGAATTTTGCGGGCCTGTGCAATAGTGTCTGGGTTTGGTGGCTCATGATGGGATGTATCCCCGGGTGGGGTAGTCTCTGGATAGTCCATCCTTTCATCTTCCTCTAAATATTGTCTCTGTATCAAAATCCTTTCATAGGTATTTTTTCCCTATTCTGAGGAAGAATGAAGTATCCACACGATGGTCTTCCTTCTTGGTTTTCTTTTGTTTTGCAAAATGCATCTTGGGTATTTCAAGTTTCTGGACTAATATCCACTTATCAGTGAGTACATATCTAGTGACTTCTTTTGTGATGGGGTTACCTCACTAAGGATGATATCCTCCAGATACATCCATTTGCCCAAGAATTGCATACATTCATTGTTTTTAATAGCTGAGTAGTACTCCATTGTGTAAATGTACCACAGTTTCTGTATCCATTCCTGTATTGAGGGACATCTGGGTTCATTCCAGCTTCTGGCTATTATAAATAAAGCTGCTATGAACATAGTGGAGCATGTGTCCTTATTACCAGTTGGAAGATCTTCTGGGTATATGCCCA
>NC_034613.1:136885714-136897347 GCF_900095145.1 Mus pahari | reverse complement strand
TTGAAGATATTTGCTGGCCCTTTAAGTTGAAAATCTTCATTCTCATCTACTCCTATTAACCGAAGTTTTGGTCTTCTCATTGTGTCCTGGATTTCCTGGATGTTTTGAGTTAAGATCTTTTTGCATTTTGCATTTTCTTTGATTGTTGTGCCCATGTTCTCTTTGGAATCTTCTGCACCTGAGATTTTCACTTCTACCTCTTGGATTCTATTGCTGATGCTCGCATCTATGGTTCCTGATTTCTTTCCTAGGTTTTCTATCTCCAGAGTTGACACACTTTGGGTTTTCTTTATTGCTTCTACTTCCCTTTTTAGGTCTTGGATGTTTTTTTTTTCAATTCCATCACCTGTTTGTTTGTGTTCTCCTCTCTTTCTTTAAGGACTTCTACCTCTTTTGAAGCATTCTCCTGTTTTTCTTTAAGGACTTGTACCTCTTTAGCAGTGTTCTCCTGCATTTCTTTAAGGGATTTATTAATGCCCTTCTTAAAGTCCTCTACCAGCATCATGAGGTATGCATTTAAATCTGATTCTTGCTTTATGGGTGTGTTGGGGTATCCAGTACTGACTGAGGTGGGAGTGCTAGGTTCTGATGATGGTGAGTGGTCTTGGTTTCTGTTAATAAGATTCCTACCTTTTCCTTTCGCCATCTTGTGATCTCTGGAGTTAGTTGTTATTATTGTCTCTGGTTGGAGCTTGTTCCTCTATTAGATTCTGTTAGTTCTGGGAGTCCAGCTCTCTCCTGAGTCTCAGTGGTCAGATTACTCTCTGCAGGCAAGCTCTCCTCTAGCAGGGAATGTGCACAGAGGCCTGGCGTTCAAATCTGCCTCCTGGCTGAAGATGTAGGCCCAAAACAGGGCCTGTCCCAGAAGATGTGTTGTCTCTGCAGTTTACACACTCACCTGCACAGACTTGACACTGAGAGACCCTGAACACAATATGACTCTCATCTGCTCTGGCAGACAGAGCCCTCACAGGTGGCCACCTTTCCTCTGGCGGGGAAGGTGCCCAAATTTCTGGAGCCCGAAACAGGGTCTGTCCCAGAAGCTAGGTTGCTTCTGTCTGTCCCAAAGCTGTGTAGCTTCTGCAGTCCATACTCTCAACCAGTGCAGACTGTAGCCTAGGTGAACCGGAGGAGCCAAGATGGCAAAATCCTTTTTCTCTTATATTTTAGTTGGTGATCTTTGGAAAGTTATTTTACATTCATTAGCCTCTGGGGACAATAATGCTACTCTGAGTTAAGTATGGTGCCAAACAACTGTAATCACTGGGTTTTAGGAGGCTAAAGCATGAAAATCACAAGTTTGAGGTCAGCATAGGTTATGTAGCAAACTTCTAATAAAAATAAAAAAACAGCCAGGCAGTGGTGGCACACACCTTTATTCCTAGCACTTGGGAGGCAGAGACAGGAGGATTTCTAAGTTCCAGGCTAGCCTGGTCTACAGAGTGAATTCCAGGACAGCCAGGTCCTTCAGAGGAGCAGTCAGTGCTCTTACCTTCTGAGCCATCTCAACAGCCCAGAAAGCAAATTTTTTAACATTGCAAATGAATTCGGAGATCTGCCTGCCTTTGTAAGTACAAACAATAAATTTAGCTGGGTGGGATTCTCTCCTGAGGCTATCATTCTGACCAAGCCAAGACCAAAATTTGGTCCCAGGCTGACCTTAAATTCAGGAATCTGCCTGACTTTGTATCTGCCTGCCTTTGTACCTTTTAGAATTTTTTCTTTATTCTGGGATCACATTACCATTCCTACATTTTTTTCTTTTTATACATTTTAATTAAATATTTCCTGCTTATGAATATATAATTGGGAAGTCAATCATATCCTGGTTATTTATTTGTATTTAAGAAGAATTAATTACCCCAGATAAGCGAACCATGATGGATAGCTATTTCTCACTGAGAGCTTGTAAGACTGTAATATGTAAAGAGATATTCAGTTTAACATGATAGTTGAAAGTTTTATCATACTGTTAAACTTTTTTTCCTCTAATCTCCAAGAGAGATGGCCTAGATTCATTTTGTGTATGACAAAAGCCAGTTGAGAGGCATGACAACTGTTTCCACATCAGTGATCACTCTATTGTGATGAGAATTTTCAACACATGGACTTTCTAGGGAGTGAATGGAGAATGCAGCCTATTGGGAGTTAGTCTTGGTTTCTTAAAGTAAAAGCACCTAACATCACAGTTTCTTCTTAGTTGCTTCAAGATGACTTCCTAACATAACAATGGAGCTTCTCTTCAAAATGCAAAGTCTCATTTCTATCAGTATGTTTGTGAAATATATCATGAAAATTTGAGTTAGATTAACATAATTTACTATCAGACAACCACTGATTTATTTCTTTACATTAAATTAGTTTTGCCTTAGGTACAACATCGTATGAATGAACAGCAGTAGTGTATGTATTTATGTGGTGTAAGACTTCTTTTACTCAGCACAACATTCTTGGGTTTTATATGTGCTGCATGTAAAAGCTATTACTATACTCCAGTGAAAAAAAAGTTTATTACACATTTTAAAGTAAATTCTCGTCCTAAATTCCAGTGAATTCATGCCCTTTGCCCATCAAGGCTCGCATTTCATCTGTACGCTCATTTGTACATAAGTGTAACCTGCCATGTTCCTCTCATCACTATCTTTTCAGTACCTTCTTATAAACTTCGGGTCACCCAGCGGCTTTGCCTGAATGAACTCAATTATTACTGACAGACTCTGTCATCAGTTATCTCCCCTTTTCACTGATTTTTTTCATGTATTATTCTTCACATTTTTTTTGTAGAGAACTGTTTCATTCTCTAAATCTTCCAAGAAATTTCTGCCTATCTGGTTTTCCTACTCCTGTGCCTGTATTCATTACATCTCAGTCATAACAACATTCCACTTATCTGTACTTGATAACAGGCACTATCTCACATAAATGATCCCATTTTCATGGATCCTTTGATTCTTTCACATATAGAAGGAGAATCACAGTAAATTGAACAGAGAATTACAGTGAATTAGGTCTGCAATTCTCCCCAAAAGCCTCTCCATTTCCTGAATATTTTGGTGTAAATATCAAAGAAGTTGTTTGATACTTTCTGCCATTTTGAAATTATTTTGCTCTCAACTTTCCAGAGATAAACTTCTGACTTGAACTATTATCAGCTGAATATTGGGACTGGAAAATGAACCCAGGTTACTCTATATGCTGCTTCTGAATAGTGGTGGGATTGGAGTTTTATCACATGCTGGAAGGTAAAACTTATCAGCTACCAAGAGAGTGTTCTTGATATATCTTTTTGGTGTAATTCTCCACTTAAATTTGACATCCACAATTAAATTCACCTTCACACATGCTGATAAACATGCATATTTCCTCTTATTTGAGATATGAAAGAAACAAAAGACATAATTAATTTTAAAATATGTTGATGTCTTAGTTACTGTCCTATGGCTATGAAGAGACTCCAAGAACAAGGCAACTTATAAAAGAAAACATAAACACATATTTAACTGAGGACTTTCTTCCAGTTTCAGGGGTGAGTCCATGATCCTCATGGTGGGAAGCATAGCAGCAGGCAGACAGGGATGGGTTTGAAGCAAAAGCTGACAATACACACCCTGATCCACAGTCAGGAGGCAGAAAGAGGAGACTGTGCATAGCATGGGCTTTTGAAACCTCAAAGCCCACCTCCAGTGACATCCTTCCTCCAAGAATGCCACACCTCATAGTTTTTCCTAAACAGTCTGCTAACTGGGAACTGAACATTCAAATAAATGAGCCGATGGGGGGATTCTTATTCAAACCACCACAGTTGGTATCTAACATTTTAAGCAAATATAATGTAAAAGTCAAGAGTGTACTTCAAAGTGTCTCTGTATAATTATATACCATGCTGCATAGTACAAGTAAGAATACTTAAAAGAAAAATAAGTGGTACATTCTTTGAAAATTACAATAGTTTGGACCAATTTCACATAAAATATGTTAAAATGTATAACATTAAAGCATTATAAAAATAACTTTCCTAGGACTTTGTAGTTTTTTCCCTTCTTTTATTAAGAACTGACCACAATTGGGCACTTAACAGACCAAATTATGGTACTGACATTCCATCTTGGCTTCAAAAGAACTAAATGTCTGTTTTGAATAAAACTCCTAGCCACCTCCAATTTCCCTCATGCTCCTAAGTGTGTACCTAATAAATATATTGTTAATGCAATAAATATAAAATCCTTGTTGAAGCTATAACTCTATAAATGAGCACAACTGTAGATTTATTAGAAAATGATAATTAACTTTGGTTAGCAATTAAATGATTATTAAATATCTTCAGGCTCATTATCTCTTTTTATGTGTTTAAAATTCATAAGGTATGTGTAATAGGTGATGTACAATAATTTCTCTAAGATCACAGAGGTCAGGGAACAAGCACTCAAACTTGGTCATTATAATTTATGTCTAATTTTATTCCTCTTATATCCAATTTTCCCATTAAAGCAGATGACACAGAAGCGAAAATAGGGTCATACACAATGAACAGCATATATAATTTTATAATATAAGATTCTAAGTGGTATGGTGATAGCTTAGTTGGTAAAATTCTTGTCACAATACCTACATAAAAAGCAAGGGGTTTTTGTAGCATTCCAAAAATCTCTGAAGCTGGGCAGTAGTGGCATACACCTTCAATCCCAGCACTTGGGAGGCAGAGACAGGAGGAATTCTAAGTTCCAGGCCAACCTGGTCTACAGAGTGAGTTCCAGGACAGCGAGGACTACACAGAGAAACCTTGTCTCGAAAAAACAAAACAAAACGAAAAACAACGACAAAATAAAAACACAATAATTCCTATACTGGGGAGATGGAAACAGTCACATCTCTAGGGCTCACCGGCAAACTGACAAGCCTCAGGGCCCAGAGAGATATTTTTTTTTCAAGAAACAATATAGAAAGCTTCTAATAAATTATACCCGATTGACCTTTGAGCAGCACATGTACACAAATACATGTGGACCCATACATGTATACACACACACACACACACACACACACACACACACACACACACGATTCTGCATACCGTGTCCAGATGAAATTATCAGGAGGCATCCTTGCATGATACTGCTTTAGACCTTTCATTTTGACAGAGAGAAGATACAGTAAGTTTCTTTCCCATTTCAAAATTCTTATGGTTTCTTCATTTAGATCTAAATGAAATATGCAAGTGTTCCAGGTTTGTATGTCATTTAGAAACATAACTCCCTGCTAGATTTTGGGAAGATTCTAAAATGATTTAAATGACTTCCTGAGTATTAAATAGCTTGTGAAGAGTGAGATCTTGATGAATTGTGTGTAATCAGAGACACAAATCCAAGACATGAATATTAAAATTTCCCTCAATTACTCATGCTGCAAAGCAGAATGGAAGATGAGTTTGCAGGGAAATATTTCAGCTTACTCCTTTCCTACACTGTCACAAAATCTATGAAAAGTAAAAGGTCTAACGAACACCAGTGTCCATTTATACATTTTCACTTCAAAATTACCACCTAGTATTGCAGTTAGAGGAAGTTAGTGTCAAACATCTCTTGTCCTGTGGGTGTCTGGAAAAGGTCAGTGGGAATGCTCAGTACCATGGATAGTTCAGATACTTGCTTTTGGGGTACCAAACAGATTGAGTTTAAGTCAAAAGGACTTTTTTTTTTCAATAAATACCTTGAACATTTTTCAGGAGAATATCTTTTAATGATTTTTCTCACATGAGTTAAGAATTTAAGGAACAAATCCCCAGAGGAGAGAACATTCTATATTAGTACATTCATTATGGAAAATTGTATGTAAGGTCTTTACAATCTTTACAATAGAACCGCTATATGATCTCACAATTGCACTAGTCAGTATAAATGCAAATTGATGAACCAGCATCCAGATGAAATGTCTGCCTTCCACATTCACTGAAGCCCTTATCACAACAGTCAAAATGCTGACACCTGTGTCCATCAATTGCCATATGAATAATAAAATAAAAACTATAGTGTAGATATACAATATAATTTTAATCAGCCATTAGAAAAGGAATAAAATCTTGTCATATGTGACATGGTTAGACTGGGGACTAATCATTATATTTGTAGTACATAACAATGTACTATACACCCTAAAGCTAGAAGAAAGGGTTATGAAAAGTGTTCACCACAAATAAAGCATATATTCTTGAGGAGGTAAATATGTTTAATGAGATTTAAATATACATATATATCAGTCATGTGCATTCATTGAACATTACACAGTATTCTATTAACATGTGTATGACTTCTATGTTTTTGTGTATTAGCTAAAAATTAGAAAAATAAAGCACCAGGATAAATTATCAACGATTATATCTTAATTTGGAATTCACATTATATTACATTTCATATAACAAAATGTTATAATTGAAAAAAATAGTAACGAGGCTTCAATAATAGGTGTTTGTAATAAGCTTTAGGCAAGTACTCTATCACTATACAACATTCCTGGTCTCTTTATTTTTATGGTTTTTTTTTTTGTTGTTGTTGTTTTTCTTTATATTGGAGACAAGGACTTGATACATTGCTTAGGCAAAGCTGAACTCATTGTGTGGCCCAGGCAGGCTGTGAACTTGCACCCTTTCTACAATGGTCTCCTAAGTAACTGGCTTCATAGACCCAGGAAGACTGTTACTTTTCTTGTTGGCTTCATTTCTTCCTCTATATCTCCTTTAAGAGGAGCATGTTTGTACATTTATTTGATGACTGATTTATACAGAGTTTATATGGAAGAAGTGTGCTATCAATAAACTAGAAGAGTTGTAAGGTTGAACATTGACACATTGGATATAAACTTAATTTCTTCGTGATATTACTCTAATGATCAATTTAATATTGGTATCATTGCATTTTAGATGAAAATCTAGAAATACAAAAATAAGAAAAACTGAGACTTTACAAATAATCTGAACTATTTGGAGTAACTGTCCACCCTATGCCATTTTCCTCCTGAAATTGTTTCTCCATGGGTAAGAACTCATAGGTTTTTGTTCTTCTCCATGCAAACCTACTTTTCTCAAACATCATTTCTACAAAGCCAGTTACTACCACAAAGATATACAATACAGAAAAATATATTGAGAGTGACAGTCCTAAGAAAATTGAACTGACTTTGTGTAGAAATACAGGTTTGAATCAAATGTGCTAAACATTTAAAAGTGGTATCTTAATATGTTGTAAATAGATCAACCCTTCTGGACTATTTAGTGTGTTGTGGACTTTGAAATACCAGGTCGCCTACTCTTCTGAGCTGGAAGACATAGCCTGCCTTTCGTGAGACAGAAGGGTTATTTAGCAAATGAAGAACAATTTTTCAAGTGTTACAGGTGGACATATGGTTGCATTGATCTGAAAATGCTTAACTGAATTAGACATCCAGAAAGTGGAAAAATAATTATTCTGGGCAAAGGTTAATTTGTTGTACTGCATTGTTTGGCACCAAAAGGTATAGTCTAATCGCTTTCTGGTGCTGCAACTGTGTATCAATTCCAGCAGTGGGTGTGCAGTTGATTACCCGCCAGTGGCAGGCTGCTGAGATGCTATTTTAGCTGGGGCCAGCTTGTAGTTATTATAATGATTTGACACTTCTGCCCAAATTTAGTGTCAGGAAAGTTGAAGTCTCATTAGTTAGGAATAGTATCTATGGTGTAGGGTTGTGCATTCAAAGTTGTTATTTGTTGGATTTAATTTTAAAACCAAAGCCACATGGGTATATCGGTTCTATCTAAATGATCACAGGCAGCATTTGTGGATATTTTTTCATGTGGGCCTACCTTGAGAAAGTTACTAAAAAAATATATATATATATATTCCTTATATCTCTAGATTTTATATTCAGCCACTGTTTGGTGACTTTCTGGGAAGTGCCATTTGATCTTAATGGTCTTTCTTCTATAAGGTAGTGCCTACTATATTCATGGAGCCTTTACATCTAAGATGTACCTTCTTGATGCAATTTCCATCCCTTCCTTCCTCCCTCCCTCCCTCCCTCCCTCCCCCCCTCTCTCTTTCTTTCTTTTTTTTTTTTTTTTTTTTTTTTGTTTGTTTTTGGTTTTTCAAGACAGGGTTTCTCTGTCTAGCCCTAACTGTCCTGGAACTCACTCTGTAGACCAGGCTGGCCTCGAATTCAGAAATCTGCCTGCTTCTGTCACCACTGCCTGGTTTCTATTTCTTTCCTTGTGAACTATTTGGCTTTAGAATTAAAACAGTGTGAACATCCATCTGTTTTGTTTCTTCATCGCTTTTCTCATCCTTTTTCCAGTTGGTTGTAAGGAAATTCAAATGCCATAATACTAAGGATATTCTAATTCCCGAAATCTGACTATAGTCACTTTTAGTTCTGAAGCACTGAAGTCATCTTCCTTAGCCAGAGACTGGGGAAAAGGATGGCCTTTGTCTGATAGCTAATTGAAAATTTTTAAGAGGTAATTTCAAGCTTTAACTAGGTCTTTGTGTAGCTAACAGAGTAGTCATTAAGAGGTATATGGCTTAGTAATGGGCCATTTCTTATTCTTGGCAGAATCAAAGAGGTACAATTTGAAAGAAAGGGGATAAAAGAAAGGAAGTAACATTGCTTCCCATAATAATATGCTGTATTAGCTCCATTGTAAGAAGGGTGACCTTGTAAATTATAGAGCATTGGGAAATTCTTTGCTTTTTCCTCCTTACTGGTACCATTTATATTGTCTCTGTCCTCTGAAGACAGTGAGTGACTGAATGTGCATACACATATGTGGTGGGGTACTTAACCATCAAACAATCAGAAAACTTAACCACAACTCGTACCAGAAAAAAATTAAAAGCTCAGATTATAATATAAGAAGAGTTCCAGTGTAGGTTAGGATGCCTCCACAGGACAAATATCTCTTTTGAACCTGAGTCACAATTTCAGAGTTAGAAATAAATGAAAAATGAGGGAGATATACCCTAGGCTTAAACAAGACCAGTATGGAACACTACTTTGAAAGGTGGGTAAAAATTTTCAAAAGCATTAGTATGGAATCTGAATATCCCTCCCCACATATATACTGGGTCCTTTCATTCAAAGGGAAACATATTTGGCTATTGTTTTTGTTTTTTATTAATGGTAGTGGTGAGTTTTTTCTTTTTTTCCCTCCTTCCTTTATCCCTCCCTCCACATCCTCTTTCTGAGATTGTTTCTCTTTTCCATATCTATTGTAATTCTCAACTATATAGGGAATTCTAATACATGCATATTAATGTTAAATCATCTAACACTTAGAAAAACAGAAGAAGCATCTGCCCTGTCTCAGATTTCCTGTTCTCTATGGTCCATTCAATCCATTAAAAAAATACTGTCCCAACTTCATGCAAGGGCTGTAGTGGAGTGGTCAGAAGAGGGACAGCAGAGAGGTTGGCAGTAACCTATAACACAAAGGAGACTTCTGTGTGTGGGCAGCAGGGTGGAGGAAGTGAGTACGGCTGCCACTTTCCTTAATGTTATGGTTATGGTCCTGATTACAATCTGTCAATAGGTTCTAGTACCTTAAGAAAACAGACATATAAGGCTTAGAATATAAAACTCTAAAATAGAGCACTTCAGTGCTGAGAAAAATAAAGGACGAAGGTAGCTCTGACCTTCAAGCTTTTTACCATGAAATGGAGTAATAAAAGAATTCTTGGAACAACAATCTGCAACTATCAGGTGTCATACCCCATGTTCAGGAGGAAGGAATGTCATAGAGATATCCAAAAGGGTCTGAATAACATTTCAATCAACCAGTTCTGCACAGCTGTTTCTTTACCTTCAAACCTCAATAAAGGAATTTTTCTGAATCTTTTGTTCTTTAATTTCTTTTTAAAAAATTTAATTAAATTATTTTTAAAATTTTTACCTTTCATCCAGCTCACTGCTCCCCTCCCAGTCACCCCTGCCACAATCTTTCCTCCATCTCATCTCCCCTTCTGCTCTGAGTGGGTATTCCCTTACCCCAGCACATCAAGTCTCTGCAAGGCTAGAAACCAGACAAGCTAATAGATCATATCCTACATACAGGCAACCGCTTTTAGAATAGCCCCAGTTCCAGTTTTTCAGGACACACATGAAGGCCAACTTGCACATCTGCTACATATGAGCAGGGAGGCCTAAGTCCAGCTTCTGTATGTTCTTTGGTTGGAGGTTCAGACTTTCAGTGCCCCAAGGGTCCAGGTTAGTTGGTCTTCCTGTGGGCCCCTTCTGGGGCCCACAGTCCTTCCTGCTATTCTTCTATAAAAGTCTCCAAGCTCCATCCACAGTTTGACTGTTCCATTTGCCAACAAAACTCAAGATGTTTTTGTTTTAATAGCTCATTAGTATTCCGTTGTGTAGATGTACCACATTTTCTTTATCCATTCTTCAGTTGAGGGACATCTAGGTTGTTTCCAGTTTCTGGCTATCACAAATAAAGGTGCTATAAACATAGTAGAACAAGTAGTTTTTGTGAGATAGTGGAACATCTTTGGGGTATATGCTCAGGAGTGATATAGCTGAATCTTGAGGTAGAACTATCCTCAGATTTCTGAGAAAGTGCCAGATTGATTTTCAAAGTGGTTGTATAAATTTGCACTCCTACCAGCAATGAAGTGTTCCCCTTGCTCCATGTCCTTACCAGCATATGCTATCTATTGAGTTTTTGATCTTAGCCATTCTGATGGATATAAGATGGAATTTCATAGTTATTTTGATTTGTATTTCCCTGATGACTAGGGACTCTGAACATTTCCTTAAGTGCTTATTGGCCATTTTGAAAATTCTCTGTACAGTTCTGAACCCCATTTTAAAATTGGGTTATTTGGGTTATTGGTGTCTAACATCTAGATTTCTTTATAGATTTCAGGTATTAACTCTCTGTCAGATATAGGGTTGGTGAAGATCATCTTCCAATCTGTAGGCTGCAATTTGTGCTATTGACAGTGTGCTTTACCATATAGAAGCTTTGCAGTTTCATGAGGTTCTATTTATCAACTTGTCTCTTGTTCCTAAACAGAATACCAATGACTTAGGCTCTAAGGAGAACGAATGGATATAAGCAACTGCCAGGGGAGGGGGGATTTTTAGGAAGTCCCAGAGACCTGAAATTGGGGATGCTCCCAGGAATCAGCGTGGGTGACCTTGGCCAAAATGCCCAACAGTTGGGTATGGAACCTGAAGAGACCACCTCCAGTAATCACACATGACCTCCAGTGGAAGGATGGGAACACAGACTCACATACAAAACTTTGGAGACAAAAGTGATCCTGTTTAAAATAAATGCATGGAGGAGAGCTTGCCTGAAGAGAGTAAACTGACCACTGAGACTCAGGAGAGAGCTGGACTCTCATAACTGCTGACAGAGGCTAACAGAATCACAGGAGGAACAAGCTCCAACCAGAAACAACTACAACAACTAACTCCAAAGACCACCAAATGGCAAAAGGCAAAGGTAAGAATGTTACTAACAGAAACCAAGACCACTCACCATCATCAGAACCTAGCACTCCCACCTCAGTCAGCACTGGATACCCCAACACAACCGAAAAGCAAGAATCAGATTTAAAAGCATACCTCATGATGCTGGTAGAGGACATTAAGAAGGG
>NC_034613.1:136863635-136885703 GCF_900095145.1 Mus pahari | reverse complement strand
CCCTGATATAGCGGCCTCTTGTGAGGCTATGCCAGTGCCTGGCAAACACAGAAGTGGATGCTCACAGTCAGCTATTGGATGGAACACAGGGCCCCCAATTGTAGAGCTAGAGAATGTACTCAAGGAGCTGAAGGGGGATGCAACCCTGTAGGTGGAACAACAATATGAACTAACCAGTACCCCCTGAGATTGTGTCTCTAGGTGCATATGTAGCAGAAGATGTCCTAATCGGCCATCATTGGGAAGAGAGGCCCCTTGGTCTTGAAAACTTCATATGACCCTACACAGGGGAATGCCAGGACCAAGAATTGGGAGCCGGTGGGTATGGGAGCAGGGGCGGGGGGTGGGTTATAGGGAACTTTCAGGATAGCATTTGAAATGTAAATAAAGAAAATATCTTATAAAAAAGAAATGCATGGGCAAAGATACAGCAGAGACTTATAGAATAGCCAACCAGTGACTGACCCAACTTGAGACCCATCTCATGGGCAGGCACCATTCTCTGACACTATTAGTGATGCTATGTTGTGCTTGCAGACAGGAACCTAGCATAGCTGTCCTCTAAGAAACTCTACCCAGCAGCTGACTGAGACATATGCAGATACCCACAGCCAAACACTTGATAGAGTTCAGGGACCAGTATGGAAGTGTTAGGAGAAGGACTGAAAACCCTGAAGGTGATGGTAACTCCACAGGAAGACCAACAATATCAACTAATATGGATCCTTGGGTGCTCCCTAAGGCTGAGTTACCAACCAAAGAGCATACAGGGGCTGGTCTGTGACCCTGTACACACATGCAGCAGAGGGCTGCCTTATCTGGCCTTAGTGGGAGAGGAAGTGTTTAATCCTGTAGAGCCTTGATTCATGAGGGTAGGGGAATACTGGGGGGGGGGGCATCCCCCTGTGGTGAAGGGGAAGGAGAGAGGGAGGAACTCTGTGGGGGAGGTACTGAGAGTGGGAGCAGCATTTGAGATGTAAATGCATTTAAAAAAAGTTCGTGTCTACACAGGTGGGCAAAGAATGACTATTGCAGAGAACCAGAACTAGCTCAATGCTAAGGGAACCTTTGTCCCTACAACATTCCAGTCTATCTACAGTACTAAAATACTGCAATCACAGCTTCTTTTTAGGAGTTTTCATTCATACACTTTTGGTCAATAGTTTTAAATCTTCTATAGCACAAACACTTAAAGCTATGCAATTTTTTAAATCTAAGTACTGCTTTGCTTATGTTTCTCACAACTTGATGTTATATATTTTTTCCATCATAATACATTTCCTCACCATTTATGACTTCTTTAATCCAGACATTATTTCTTAGATATTTGGAGTTTTCCAATTTATCATATTATACCTGGTGCCTAATTCCACTATGATTAAATATCAAATAGAACTCTATTTTATTTCAGTGTTTTAAAATGTACTAAAAAATTCTTTTATGAAACAGACAATGCTTACCTTACTACTTTTCCTGGTTTTGAGTTCAATTATCTGTCTTTTATTGTTAGCTATAACCATTCGTTTATAATGTCTTGATACAAACACTTATTATGTTTATTTGCAAGTACTTTTCCCATTCTTTAGGTTATTGTTTTCCATTCTCGATATTGTCCTTTAAAACATGAACATTTTTTAATATTGATGAAAATCCACTTTATCTATTTTTTTCTTGTCTGTATTTTTGTATCTAAGACAAAGAGACCATTGCCTAGTTACAGGATGTGAAGATTTTCCTTTGTTTTCTATTCCATGAGCTCTACAATAGTTTGCTGTTCTTGTTTTATTTTTGTTTTTTTCAACATTCAACCTTTGGCTCATTTCAAGTTAACTTTTGTATCTGATATAAAGTGAGACCATATTTTTTTTTTCCATTAGGTATTTCATTATGCCAACACCAATTGTTGAGAGGATCATTCCTTTGCTTATTGAATGGTCACTGTGAATCAATTGGCCATAAATGTTTAGATTTCAGGACTCCGAATTCCACTCCATTGATGTCTGTTTATCTTTATGCTGACAATATATTTTTATGATTATGGTAACTTTGTAGTAATTTATGAAATTAGAAGTCAAGAGGTATCCAATTTTTTTCCCTTCATGACTGCTCTAGATATTCTGAGGGTTTTTTTTATTTACTAGGCCTTTAGATACATAATCACAATAATCAAATTCATAAAGCTGCATGCAGGTTTAATTGGACATGCAGAGTAAAAATAATATTTTAGTACATAACATAATTAATAAAAATTGAAGTGTTCATAACTTGTTAAATTTTTGTCATAAACAGCATATGAAAACAACCAAAAATATATGAAAACAATGTCTAGAAACAAATATCAAAATTACCTGAAATCTAAAAACTCCCATTTTTTAAAAAATGGTAAATATGTCTATTTTTGTAAGATATGAGAAAGGTTTAGGAACGTAAAAGTTCAAAAAATGATCTGTCCTATAGACTTCAACTCTCTGTCTCTGTGTCTCTGTCTCTCTCTCTCTTTCTCTACCTCCCTCCCTCCCTCCCTCACTTCCTGCCAAATCTTTCTCAAAATTAGGGATTTTTTGTCCCATAATGTATCCTGATTATGGTTTCACCACTACCTCCTCCTCCTCCTCCTCCTCCAAGTTCTTCCCCCTTCATCTGATTCCACCACTTGCTATTCCTTATTAGGAAACAAACAGGCTTCTAAGGAGTAATAGTAAAATAAAATATAATAAAATTTAAAAATCCCAAATACATCAGAAAAAAAACTAAAACACAACAAAAAAAGAAAGAAGAGTTCCACCCCCCGCAAAGGGATCATGAAGCCGATAGAGACGCACATCCTCATTTGTTTGCACACTCAAGAATTCAATAAGAACACTAAACAGGAAAATATAATATATATTATATTATAGGGTAAAAAGGGAAAAATATATATAATGTTTATTTTTTTAAAGCCCTATCATCCCATTATGAGACAAGGATGTTCCAATAATTCTGTTGTGTTTCTTTGCTGTTGGCCATCTACTGCAGCCTGACCTTAAGAGTAGTTTGTTTCCCTAGTAAGACTCCCTGAAGAAAACTAAATATTAATTCATAAGTGGGCATCAATGGAGATAGTTTCTGGGTTAGACATGGGGCATGTGTCCACTTCTCCTTTCAGTTCTAGAACCCCATCAGGTGCAGGCCAGTGTAGGCTCTGTGCCTTCATATGTGCTTGATCCTTTTGCGTTTGGAGGCCTTGTTTATTCAGTGTTCTCCATCTCTTCTTGCTCTTCTTGGACACCTGCAGGGTTCTATAAGAGGAGGGATTTGCTAGAGGCATCCTGTTTAAGGCTGAGTGTTTCAAGGTCTCTCATTCTCTGCATAATGTCTTGATATGGGTCTCTTTGAGTTCCTCTCTGCTTCAGGAGGAAGCTTCTCTGATGATGACTGAGCAAATCACTGATCTGTGAATATAGGAGAATGGTATGAAGAATCATTTTATTCCTATGTTATTATTATTATTATTATCATCATTATATGAACAGTATTATTTGGTTTTACTCTAGGTTCCTGGGATATCTAGTCTCAGGTCTTAGTCACCCAAGCAGTGATGGATTTGGAATCTATGTTGTATAGTGGGCCTTAAGTCAAATCAGATGTTAGTTGTTACTCCCACAAACTGTGTGTCACCATTGCACTAGCATATATTATAGGCAGGGAATACTGAAGATCAAAGAATTTGTGACTGGTTTGGTCCTTACATTTCTCCTTTGTTAACATGAAGAGTACCACCTTATGCTAAAGAACCTAGAGTAAAACCAAATACATGTAGGGATAAAAAGCTTTATGTAGGCACCAGCTCAATTTCTCCATGTTCGATGATTTATGTAAAATAAAAAATAATATTTTAGTACATAACATAATTAATAAAAATTAATAAAAATCAGCACTGGGGCCTTGCTATCAGTTTGTAATGGACAGAATAATGTGGCAACAGTCTGAGTTCTTTGGAGGTTCCCATGGGACCCCTTTGACTAACAACTCAATTATACATAATTCAATCCCAGTATTGGAAGCTTCAACAACAACAACAACAACAAAGCCCAACAATAAGCATGCTTGTGCAAGTGTCTATGTGGTAAGATGTAGAGTCCTTTGAATATATACCCAAAAGTGGTATGACTGGATCCTGAGGTAGACATATTCCTATCTTCCTGAGGTACCACCACATTGATTTCCACAGTGGCTGTACAATTTTTCACTACTATCATCAATGGATAAGTGTTCAATTCAATTGGTCTGTCTCTTTTTGTGACAATACCATGAAGAGTTTATTAATACAGTACAACTTGAAATGTAGTATAATAGAACTTTAAATGGTGATTTCTCTCACTGTTCTTTGATTTTCAGGATTGATTTAGCTATCCTAAAATTTTGTGTTTCCATATAAGGTTAAAATTGTTATTTCAATATCATAAATAATTGTTGGTAATTTTGATGTCGATTGCATTAAATCTGTAGATTGATTTTGGTAGGATGACCATTTTTACTGTTAATCCCACCAAGTGATCCATGAGCATAGGTTATCTTTCCATCTGCTGATATCTTCTTCAATTTCTTTTTTCAATGTCTTAAAGTATTCATTATACAATTGGTTAGAGTTATCACAATGTATTTTATAGTATTTGAGGGTTTTGAGAAAGGCTTGTGTTCCCCTGCTTTTTTTTCTCAACCCATTTGTCATTTGTATACAGGAGGGCTACAGATTCTTTTGAGTTAATTTGTATCCAGCTACTTTGCTGAATGTGTTTAACAGTGGTAGGAGTTTCCCTGTGGAATTTTTAGGATTACTTATTTATACTATCATGTCAGCTGCAAACAAAAATACTCTGACTTCTTACTTTCCAATTTGTATCCACTTGATCTCCTTCAGTTGTCTTATTGCTCTAGCGAAGACTTCAAGTGCTATATTTAATAGGTATAGAGAAAGTGGACAACCCTGTCTTGTTTCTGATTTTAGTGGCATTGCTTTGAATTTCTTTCCATTTAAATTCATGTTGACTACATGTTTTCTATAGATTGTCTACATTATATTGCATTATGTTATATTATATTGTATATATATATATATATATATATATATATATATATATATATATAATGTCTTTTGTATCCCTAATTTTTGCAGGAATTTTATCATGAAAGGTTGTTGGACTTTGTCAAAGGCTTTTTATATATCTAATGAGATGATAATGTGGATTTTGTCTTTCAGTTTGTTTACATGGTGGATTACATTGGCAGATTTTTCTTATGATGAACCATCCCTCCATCAATAGGATAAAACACACTTGATCATTTTTATGTGTTTTTTTTATTTAGTTTCCAAGTATTTTCTTAGGAGTTTTTGCATCTGTGTTCAAGGAAATTAGTTTGCAATTCTTTTTCTTTGTTGAGTATGTTGGAAAGAAACTAGGGAAACAACACCCTTCACAATAGTCACAAAAAATATAAAATACCTAGGTGTGACTCTAACTAAGGAAGTGAAAGATCTGTATGACAAGAACTTCAAGTCTCTGAAGAAAGAAATTGAAGATCTCAAATGATGTAAAGATCTCCCATGCTCATGGATTTTTAAAATTTTTGTTTCTATTGTATTGTTATCAGCATGAGTTTTATTATTTCTTGCCATCTACTATTTTTGGCTGTGGGTTCTCTTTGTATAGCTTTTCAGTGTGCTGTTAAGTTACTAATATGAGATGTCTTCATTATTTCTTATGAAGGTTTTTAGTGCTAGGAACTTGCCTCTTAGAGCTGCCTTCCTATGCCCCCTAAGTTTGGGTGTATTGTGTACTCATTTTCATTCAATTCTAGAAGTTCTTTAATTTCTTGATTTCTCTTTTTACCCATTTTTCACCCAGAGGGGAAGTGTTCAGTTTCCAGAAAGATTTTGTAAGCTTTCTTTTGTTACTATTATTGTCTGTATCCAGTTTTATTCCATTGTGGTCAGATAGGATATAGGGTGGTATTTCAATTCTCTGATGAGATTTGCTTTTTGTGCTAGTATGTGTTCAGTTTGAGAGAGAGTTCTATTAGGTGCTAAGTAGAAGGTATATTTTTGTGTTTGGTTGAAATAATCTGTAAATATTTGTTATGTATAATGTCAGCTTCAGCATTATGTTTACCTTTTTGTCTGTATAATCTGTCTGTCAACTGACAAGAAGAGGCATTAATGTATTCCACTGTCCATATGTGAGGGTCAATATATGATTTAACCTGTAGCATTTATTTTATGAACTTGGATGCCTTATGTTTCGCGCATAGATGTTAAGAATTGCAATAGCCTCTTGGTGATTGGTTCCTTTGATAAATATGTAGTGTACTTCTCTGTCTCTTCTGACTACATTTAGTTTGAAGTTGTTTTTTATCAGATATTATTAAAATGGCTGCACCACCTTGCTTCTCTTATCCATATGCTTAGAATTATCCATATGCTTAGAATATATTTTTTCCAATCTTTTACCCTGATATGATGTCTATCCTTGTTGTTAAGGTGTGTTTCTTGAATGTAGCAAAAGGATATGTCCTGTCTTCACATCCATTCATTTAGTCTGTGTCTTTTCATTGAAGAATTAAGACCATTGATGTTGAGAGGTTCTAATAAACATCTTTTGTTGACTCCTGCTATTTTGTTGTAGTATATGTGTTTCCCCTCTTTTGATTTACTGGTTGGCTTTGGTTAACCTCTTTAGTTTGGAGTTTTCCTTCTAGCATCTTTTGTAAGGCTGGTGTTGTAGATAGATACTATTTAAATTTTGTTTTATCATGGAATACCTTATTTTCTCCATCTGTTGTGATTGGGAGTTTTTCTGGGTGTAGTATTCTGGGCTGCATGGGTGATCTCTTAGAGTCTGTCTGCAGTACTTCTGGCCTTGAGAGTCTCCAATGAAAAATCAGGTGTGATTCTAATAGGTCTGCCTCTATATGTTACTTGGTTTTTTCCCCTGCAGCTTTTAACATTATTTCTTTATTCTGTATTTTAGTGTTTTGATTATTTGCTGTGGGGAATTTCTTTTCATTGGTGTTCTATAGGCTTATGGAACTTTCTTCAGGTTAAGGAAGTTTTCCTTTATGATTTTGTTGGAATATTTTCCATGCCTTTGACCCGGGTTTCTTCTTTCTCTATTCCTATTATTCCTATATTTGATCTTTTTATAGTGTCCCAGATATCCTCTTGTATACTGTTAGTGAGGCTTGCCTCTGTGTTTCCTATTCTAACTTCAATTTTTTTCATGTTCAGATTTCCCTCAGTTTGGGTTTTCTTTATTGGTTCTCTTTCCACTTTCTTGCCTTCCTTGGATTATTTTATTCAATTCCTTACATTGTTTGTGTTTTCATATCTGTCTTTAAGAGATTTATTCGTTTAAATAATTTCCTCTTTAAGGATCTCTATTGTCTTGATAAAGACTGTTTTAAGGTCTTCTCTTTCTTCAGTTATATGTTAATTCTCAGGACCTATTGTGGTAGAGTTGCTGGACTCTAGTGGAGGCATATTGTCCTGACTGTTATTGATTGTATTTTTATGCTGCTCTCTAGGCATCTGGGTATGGGAAGATAGTAATTCTACATGGTGATATCTGGTCTTTATTGGGTAGTTAAGGGTTTGTTCCTTGTTTTCTGTTGCTCTCCTTGGTTCTTCAGAGAATGTGGTAGGGTGTGTGTTTCCTGGTAGGAAATTCTTCTAGATTCTTGCTAGTTGTGGCCATTGGGTGTTCCCGGTAAAATGTGTTTCTAGGTCTTGGTAA
This sequence comes from Mus pahari, assembly GCF_900095145.1. Lineage (NCBI taxonomy): Eukaryota > Metazoa > Chordata > Mammalia > Rodentia > Muridae > Mus > Mus pahari. Next base: position 136,877,934 of record NC_034613.1, on the reverse strand, counting down.
CTGACACTTAGGAATGAGAATGGTCTAGAAGGAAGGGCTGTTGTGGTTCATAGGTCCATAGAGAGTAAAGTAGGATGATCTACCAGGGTCTGTCCCTGGGAGTGAGGAGAAGCCATATAAGTAATCTACTACAGATCTGGAAAGGAGGCGGAGGGTTAGATTTGGAGGAGAGGAGGCAGGATGAAGAATTTAAAGCTGCCTACTTACTTTGCTGACTGACTTGCTACTCTGGAAGGCTTGCATGGCAGGTTCCCAGGGAATGTCTGTTGGAGTTGGGAATCAGATAATAGGATGAGTTGGGAGGAAAGTTGGAAAAGAAAAATCGGTGTGGTCCACTAGAGATTGTAGGAGCCAAGGGAAAAGAGGGGGAGGCCCCAGCCAGTGGTCTGCTACAGAGTTGGGGTGAAACTGGGTAGTTGGATTTGGAGGAGAGAAGGGAGAGGTGAAGATCTGCAATTAGCCTACTTGTTTCCCTGCAATTCTGAGTCTTTCTAATGTCCATAAGTATTTGCTGGGGTTTTACAGGAACTGTATTAAAATATAGTAATTTGAGGAGCATTTATCAAAAGATAATTGTTTTGTGATCCACAAATAAGGTAATTTTTTTTTACATTTTGTTTTCATCTTTAATTTCTTTCAATAGTTTTCTTTTCAGAGTACATGTATTGTTCTTCTTCTCCTAAGTATTTTATTGCTTTTCTATTACTATAACAGAATTATTCTCTTAATTATATTTCATTGCAAGTATTTAGAAAAGCAATTTATCTTTCTATGTTGATATGTACCCTGTCAACATGTTCAACTGATTTATTACTTCTACCATTTTAATGATTCCTTATGATTGTATACATATTATATTATGTCATCTGAATCTTTAATATTATTTATTTATAGTCTAAATGGCTTTTTATTGTTTTTTCTTGTCAAATTTCCTACCTAGAGTCTCCATCACAACACTGACTATAAAGGCCAAGAGAATCTATCTTTAACTTACTTCTAATGTCATGAGGAAATTATCCACCCTTATGATTAAATTCAATGTTAGTTATGGGTATTTTAGATACTTGTAATCGAGTGGAGAATTTTTTACTCCCATTTTTAATGTTTAATTCATGAAGAAATGTTAAATCTTATCAATTTTTTAGGATTAGGAGGTTTATTTGGTGTTATTCTAAGGATACAGTACTATATATGAATTGATTTTCGGCTGTTAAAACAAAAGTTGCATTATTGAAATGAATCCCATTTGAGCCCAGTGTACAATTATTTTCTAGTGTTGTTAGATACAGTTTGCTGATTTTTTTTTTTGAGGATTTTCATGCTGAATTTATAAAAGTTATTGTTTTGTAGTTCCTTGAGATATATTTTCCTTATTTTGGTATAAATGTAATAGTAGTCTCACAAAAAGGATAAAGAATTGTTATCTTCTTCAGAAAAAAAATTAAAGGGTTCCTATCCATTTTACTTTAAATGTTTGGTAGAATTCACCCATCAAGCCATCTTGATTTTAACCAAATATTATTATGGTGTATGTATGAAGTGTGTGCAGAGGCCATGCATACATGTCACAGTGTACATAAGGACAACTTTCAGGAGTTGGTACTTTTCATCCACTGCAGGTTCCAATGATTGACATTAGGATATATGGTTTGTATATAAGTTCTTTTGCTTGCACTCAAGCTCTTTTGCCAGCCATCTCACCAAAACCATAAGGTATTGTTTATTACTAATTTATCTACTGATACCTATATATGCTTTTCAGATATTTTTGTTATTTTGGGTGTAGTGTTAGACTAAGTGCTGTGGTATGATCCCCATCCCAATCTACATATTGAAACCTCATCATCAAAATAATTCAAAAGTGAAGTTTCTGGGGTTAGGGTGATGAGCTCTTGGTATGTGATAACACATGAACATAAGTGCACATGTACCTACACACACACACACACACACACACACACACACACTTTAAAAGGCTGGAAAGTGTAGTTTAGTGGTTCAGTTTCAGATACTGGAAAATGGAACATGCTGTAAGAACATAAACTTTTTCCCTCTTCCAATAAAATGTTCCATTTTCTCTGGTGAAAGCTTAAAATCTGCTTTGTCTGCTCTTGGTATAACTACATCATCTTTTTTATGTCTTCTGTCACTTTTTCTTACTATTTCTTACTTTTCATGGCCAAAATTCCTAGAAGAGATGCTTTGATTGCTCCATAAAATTTGTGGAGCTGTAATGTATACAGGGCACTATTTTATATGGTACTAGTGAGGTCTTTGGAACACCATAGACTATCTTTTATGGGGGAATAAGCTTTCTAGTCAGTGCATCTCTTAAGCTATGATGAGCCTTAAAATGATGACTAGAGACAGTAACTAAATAATACTTGGACTGTTTGCTCAATAAGTAAATTAATGTTCTCATAAATATACAAAGCAAATTCATAAGGATAATATATAGAATATTTATGATGAAACAGAGCACCTTAAAATAAAGGACCATTATATGGTCTTGCTTATTGCCAGATATAATTTTTGTTTTCTAGGGAAACTAGATATTGCCAGGTTTTTTTAACAAGTAACTGTCGTCATAACTTCAGCAGTACCATGTCCAAGAAAGGGATTCTAAATTGTTCTAGAGGATGAAAGGGTTTTGTTGGTTCTGTTGTGCGTTTGTTGGTTTGTTTTGGTTTTTAGTTCACATAGCATTTTTATATATTGTTTAGTTCATTAGGCACATAAATGTGAATTTGAGGATGATGTGAACAAGAGGTATACTTTACAAAAAGACAAACTAATGGCATGTTACAGTTAACGGTTAAACAATCGATGCTTTCTATGAGCAGAATCTCCAAAGTCAATTTCTGAGTTTGTTAAAGCTTCTGGTATTTTCTTTGCAGGAATTTCTGCTCAGAAATTGAAAAGTGTGTGAATCCATGCATTTTCTTTTCTTTTCTTTTTTCTTTTCTTTTCTTTTCTTCTTTTTTCTTTCTTTCTTTTTTTAGAAGCTTTTTTTGTGTATAGGTTCATCCATGAGGAATATTTTTTAGTTGTAATGCCCCAATAATTGATTTTATATTTTGGAGTATGTCACATCATTCTCTTTTTTATTAGATATTTTCTTTATTTACATTTCAAATCCCCTTTCCTAGTTCCCCTCTGAAAATCCCCTCACCCTCACCCTGCTCCCCAACCCATCCACTCCTACTTCCTGGCCCTGGCATTCCCCTATACTGGGGCATAGAACCTTCACAGGACCAAGGGCCTCTCCTCCCACTGATGACCGATCAGGTCATCCTCTGCTACATATGCAGCTAGAGCCACCAGTCCCTCCATGTGTTTTCTTTGATTGGTGGTTTAGAATTAGGGCTGTTTTACCTTATGAAGTTCTTACCTTTTCTCTTATTGAAAGTTTTTTTTTTTCATATACTATATTCTGATGAGGTTTTTTTCCTACCTCTACAACTCCTCTTCCTTTTTTCCACTCTCTGTTTAGAAAACAAACAAAACAAAGAAAAACCAGAAGAAAGACACACATACACCACAAAACAGAAACCATGACATCCAAGCAAAAGACCAGGAAGACAAAAAATTGCTAAACAACACAAAATGAGACCAATAAGTCTACACAAATACCATTGAGTTCAGTTTAGGTCAGTTATTTACTGCTGGACATGGGGCCTAAACTAAGTGTGTTTTATAAGCTCTGTGAGACTCCAGGGAAAAAAAACTATTCTTTGGCTAGCAGTTGTCAAATGTAGATAGATTTTTGGTTGAGGGGTGTGACTGTGTTTCTACTTCCCCCTCTCAGTTTAAGTTAAACATCATCTGTGAAGAAGGCCTTGTGTCCATTGCCAGGCTCTGTCGGTTCATCAGTTCTGTTGTGTCTTGAAGATACTGTTTCCTTGGTGGTATCCATCCACTTTGGCTCCTATAACCTTTCTAGAATAGTTCTTCTTCAGCATAGTTCTGTGAACTCTGTGGGGAGGATTTGATGAAGACATCTCATTTAGGACTGTGTTCCAAAATCTCTCAGTTAATGCATATTGCCCAGTTATGGAGCTCTTGTCTTAGTCCCCATCCATTGTAAGAATAAGGATCCCTGATAATGGCTGAGTGAGAAATTGATCTGTGAATATAGCAGAAAGTCATTAGGAGTCATTTTATTGGTGCATTTATTGTTTTTAGAACAGTGGCATTTGGTTTCCCCCTAGGTTCTTGGGCTATGAAGTTTCCAGCATAGATTCCATCTCATGGAGTGGGCCTTAAGTCCAATCAGATATTGACTGGTTATTTCAGCAACTTTCGTGCCACTATTGCACCAACATATGGTGTATTACAAGCAGGTCACCAATGTATATTAGAAGGATTTGTAAATCAGTTGGTGTTTAGGTTTCTCCTCAGGGAATATAAAGAGTATCTTTTAGTAACATGAACATTAGTCAGTAAAGGTAAAGACTGTTGGTAGGTGCAAGTTACACTTCTCCATGTTCAATAAATTATATAGGTGTTTTCTTCACCAATAGGGCCTTGCCATCAGTTTATGAAGAGAAACCTATGGCCTTAGCAACAACATGGGTTCTTTGGAGATTCCAATAGTGCCCCTGTGGCCAATAACTCAATTAGATGTAACTCATATCTGGCACTGGGGTTTTCATTTGGTGGAAAGACATGCCTCTCTCATTATTTGACAAGTCTACTTAGGTTTCTTTTATATATGTATAATTTTTAAGAAGCTTCTACTGTATGAAGTTTTCATGTGACGCTTCAAATGGACTTTTTAGGTTTAGATGTTTTTCTCTGTATTCCTTCAATTAGTGCTGTCTTCCATACCCTTTCTCTTTTAATCTCCATCCCCATCTCTCCATAACTATTCATTCTTTTTCCCTTTCCTTTGGATATCCTACATTCTACCCCAGTTCTTTACTCTATAACCATTCTCTGTGGTTGTGTGTAGCACACATTACAAAGGCTTAGAAGCTAACATCGAGGCACTAGCTAGAGAAAGCAGATGATATTTGTCTCTTTGGGTCTGAGTTCATCATTTAGGATGATTTTCTCTAGCTCCATCCATTTACCTGTGAATTTTATGATTTTATTTTTTATGGCTGATAATATTTCATTGTATAAATATCTAAATTTTTATTATTCATCCATCAATTGATGGACATCTAGGCTACTTTCAATTTCTGACTTTGATGAATAGAGCAGCAATAAAGCAGTATATCTGTATAGGAGGATGTAGAATCCTTTTGGTATATGCCAAGAGTGGTATAGCTGAGGAACTGCCACACTACTTTGAGTGTTCCCTTTTCCCACATCCTTGACAGACTGTGCTGTCATTTGTTTTATTGAGTTTGGCCATTTCTGACAGGTGTAAGATGAAATCTCAAAGGAGTTTTGATTTTCATTTCCTTGATGACTAAGGGTGTCCAGCATTTCTTTAAGTGCTTCTCGACCATTTGTGCTTCATCTATTGAGAATTCTGTTTAGATCTGTACTCCATTTTTAAATTGGTTGTTTCTTGATGTCATTTTTTTGGGTTTTTTTTGGGGGGGGTATTGTTGTCATTTACACATTTTAGGCATTTACCCTCTATTTAATGTGTAATTGGCAAAGGATTTTCAGTTTCATGATGTCTCCATTATTTTCCTGCATGCATAAATATGTGCACTATGAACATTCCTGTTGCCATTGGATGCCCTAGAACTGGAGTCACAGAAAGTTATGAACTGCCATGTGGGTGTTGGGAATTGTACCTGGATTCTCTAGAGGAGCAGCTCTCTAGAGGAGTGGCTCTTAACCACTGAGCCATTTCTTCAGCTCCCTTAGGTCTCATTTATTAATTGTTGGCCTTAATGAGAGATTTCTGGATCATTTATTATTTCTGTACTATGGTGTCCCAATAAAACACATTGTGTATGATGGTAAGATTTATGCCTGTTTCATTCATTGTCATATCCCCATTCCACAATGCACACCTCATACAAAGTAGGTACTCAATACATATTTATCTGCTCAGTAATTTAGTAACACCAATAGCATAATACTTAGGAAATACAAGACCATGACTTACATATTAGAGATAAGTATCATAAGACATCACCTTGCTCCATATTATCAGTTTGCTTTGCTAAGTACTTAGTTAACAGCTGTGCATGTTGAGCTCAGTCCATTGTCTGATGGCCATATGAATGATGAAGACTCACTCAAACATTTCTTTAGCTTAGATATAGCTCTGGAATACAAGGCAGCTATGGGATGTTATTGACATTTCTAGTTAGATATCTGCAGACACTACATTCAAATGGGTCTCTAGAGCTGCTGCCTTTGAGAGTAATCATGAGAAAACTGATCTATAGTATAGTTGATCAATTAAATACACAATCTTTTTATGTTGGCTTCCATGATAATAGATGTTCAAATTACAAATTATGAAAGTTGGCCTATACTTTATCTTATTTTAAACTAGTACATATTTTCTAAACTAATTTGTATTCTCTACTGCATTTTGTTCACTTTGCTATTTTTATGTGGTTATTTTTCTGCAAGCCACTTTACTACCTTTATGGAATTAAGAATAAATAAAATAATAAACTTATCTTCATTTGAAAATGTTTGCTTCTTTCATCTTCTATTTTGGTTTGAATGGCCCTCTTCATTGCTCAGTTGACATTTAAGGTTTTCCTTGATGTATTCCTTTTCTTCTTTCTGTCTTTCCCAAACATTACTTATATTCCATGATATTGCTAGAAATTCTTTTAAGAAGACGTCCTTGTTGATGCTTCTTTTCCATTCTAATGCCTTCATGAATAGCTCTTTCCTACATAGACTTCATCACATGGAGGCCAATCTAACCTCTAAAGATGTACCTCTGCGTGGGTCCATCCTTTTTAGTTGGTCTGAATGGATCCTCAGGTACCTGTCTTTAGCATCCTATGCTGTTCAACATCCCCCAGCCATCTTCATGAGCTCTTATCAGTTTGTGCAGAGACTTACTTTGACTATTTGAACACCTTAATCTTTAGAATCTGAATGTAAGTAACAACACCTTGGAAATTTTCCTTAAATCCCTCTCTCCCTTGCTTCTTATAGAAATCCTGTATGTACTGAGGTTCCTCTTCCCAGGTAACTCTAGACTTAAGTCACTTTGGCAAAATGCTATCCAAGACAGCATCATGTCAGTTCATTAGCGTGTTGGCTATTAAATCAATGGGAGTGTTCATTGTTGTTGCTGTTAACTTTGCCTCTTGAGTTATGTAAATAATTTACCAATCCTCCTTTTCTAAGTAAGGTGGCTATTTTTCTTTAAATTTTGGTTAAGAGGAAAATATCTGTGTGTTTCTTTTTTATCAGATCAGATTAAAATCAAAGGCACTGATTTGACAAAAGTACAAATAAATCACTCTTTTACACTCTTGCCTTTGGGAAAGGGTGTTAGTTGATATACCTGTATGTTATTTCCTTAAATTCCACCTTAAGTAAAATATCAGATGAGAATTGCATTGAACCATTTCTAAAGTGGAAGAGATAGCTGAGTGCATGGACTATACTGCAAAGTGATTGCCTTCACAAACACTAAGGGAAATGCTATTAATCTGTAAATATGACTATCTTCTTTACATTATCCCATATTTCATTTTCCACTCTACTGATATGCTAACTGTAAAGAAGAGAACAAATAAGTGAGTAAAGCATTAGAACAATAAATCTCATAATTTCAAAAATAATCACTGAATGTTTGGGTGTGATCCTAAACTTTTCCCATAAAAACATTCATTTTAAAACTATAGTCATGAACAGACATATGTAGCAATGGGGGATGGGTAACAGGGGGTAACCAACAGAAAGTCCCAGAGGCTAGGAAAGCAAGAGGCTCCCAGGACCCAATGGGGATAACATTAGTTGAAATACCCAAGAAAGGGGAGAGAGAACCTGTAGAGACTATATCCAGAGCTTAGACACTGCAACCCCCAACCCCCCATTGAGGGATGGAACCACCAACCCTTCTCGAAATTTTAACCCAGAATTGCTCCTGTCTAAAGGAAATACAGGGACAAAAAGTGGAACAGAGATTGAAGGAAAGACCACCCAGAGACTGCCCCACCTAGGGATCCATCCCACGTGCAGACACCAAACCCAGACACTACTGCTGATGCTGAGAAGTGCTTGCTGACAGGAGCCTGATACAGCTGTCTCCTGAGAGGCCCTGCCAGAGCCTTACTGATACAGGTGTGGATGCTGATAGCCAACCATCGGATGGAGCAGGAGCAGGGGGACCCCAATGGAAGAGTTAGGGAAAGAACTGAAGAAGCTAAAGGGGTTTGTAACTGGGAAGGAGAATAACATTTGAAATGTAAATAAACAAAATAACCAATGAAAAAAAAACTATAGTCATACTACAGTTGCCATTTTAATAAGCATTTTCATTTTCATATTATGAATATTTTTATTTATTCAAGTATGGACTTGAGTGATCATTTTAATGAATTTATGAAGTATATGCTTTGTATACAAGTACCACAAAAATGTTAGTAGCACTTACTCTTTTAGGACATTTGGACATTTTACTCTTTTCAATTATTCACTATTTATAAACACTATTATAATTATATTCATGTATATGTTTTATAACTTTTCATAATTGTTATTGTCTTAATTTTTCCTGTTGCTATAATAAAATATCTTCACAAAAGAAATCTGAGGTAGAAAGGATGCGTTTGGCTCACAATTCCAAGTTAAACTCCATCATTGTGAGGAAGTCAAGTAGAAACTTGGAATAGATTGCCATATTATTCTGACAGGAGTAGAGAGAAATAAATACATCTGTACATGCTAATGCTCAAATTACTTTTCCACTGTTAACACACTCAAAGACCACTTGCCTAGGGAATAACAGTATCCACAGAGGGCAGGTCTTCCTACCTCAATTAATGAAGTCAAGATAATCCCTTGAAGACATTTCAGAGGCTAAATGTTGTAGGCAAAGCCCTCACAGATAGATATGTTTGATGGTCTGTCTACTGGGTGTCAAGTGGACACAATGAGGGTTCCATCATCGTTACTAAAGATTATTTTCTCAAGATAGCATCACCAGACAAAGCGTTTGAAGTTATTTGGGCCTAGCAACACATGCTTATATTTCCAGCTACTCAGGAGACTAAGGCAAGTCAATTTCAAAGCTAGACTGGGCAACTTAATGAGACCCTGTCTCAAAACAAAAAGTAACAAACAAAAATTCTGCAAAAAGGCGGGGTGGGGGGATTAGAGATATAGTTAGTGGCAGAATTCTTGCCTACCATTTATTGTAAGCCATGGGTTTAATCACCAGAATGTGAAAATATGTCATAAAACTTGTCAGAACATGTAACACAAAGAAATTACACTATATGTAGTAGCTAATATCAAAATTAAAACCACTATTTTGACCTGCAGACCTGAGAGACCCAAAGGACTTGGGGCTACTTCACTTTATAAAAAGCAAGTCTTTTCATAGCACAAAAAAAAGAGACTCATAATTTGAAGGATTAGGTGGGCATCTTTCACAGCATAGATCTACCATTATAGGAAGAACCAGAAGGATTAGCAAGCTCCAAGGTAGCCATGGAGAAAAGAATGCAAAGGCTGGGTGACAGAGAAAAGAATGCAAAGGCTGGGTGACAGAGAAAAGAATGCAAAGGCTGGGTGACAGAGAAAAGAATGCAAAGGCTGGGTGACAGACTATAGAAACAGGGCTCCGCAAGGCTGTTTCAAGCAGCTTTTATGTAAAATGAAATCTAACCCAAAGGAAACAATGGCAGGTTGCCACTTCTTGTGCTCAAGCATGCCCATGATTAGACATAAAAACGCCATAGTTTTCAGGTGACTATTTCTGAACAAGATCCTAGACAGTATAAGCACAACAAAAAATATTATACATGATAAAAAAGACTTTAGTTTTTTTTTTTTTTTTGAAGTAACACCCTTTCTTCTTGCCACTTTACTAGACACATCTGAGGACTTCTTGTAATTAAATCCACATTACTAGTCATTTCTGAGGGCTCCTTACAATTGAATTGTGGCCAATGGAATATGAAAAAGGGGGATGTATGCCACATCTGTTCTAGTTCCCAAATCTTCCAATAACTTCCCATGTTTTACCTGTTTTTTTTTTAAATGAAAGATCATTTCATATCGATGAGTATTTTGTAAACAAGTATGTCTTGTCCTTTCCTGGTGTGCAAACAAGAAAGCTAGAAGAGGGCAAGAGATCCCTTAGAAAAGAAGTTACAAATGGGTGGAACTCATCCTGTGAGTGTGGGGAACTTGAGCCCAGTTTAGCTGCAAGGGCAGCCAGTGCTCAGAAACACCAAACTCTCTCTCTCTCTCCTGCCCCTCTTTTTGTCTTGTTTTTGTTTTTGTTTTGGATGACAGGGTCATAGGATGAAATAATCCTGAATTTATAAATATTAATAACTCCATGGAATCTAATCTTCCGCCTAATCTGCTCTGGATCCTTTATTGAGGGAGTCAAGTTGCTGCTATGTTGCAGTACGGTTAGTTAAGCTATCCTAGCGTACTTATACTACAAATATTTCAAACAACTATCTGTCCTAGTTAGGGTTACTGTTACTGTGGTGAAACATCATGACCAAAACAACTTTGGGAGGAAATGGTTGTTTAGGCTTATGCTTCTACCTCACAGTTCCTCATTGAAAGAGTCCAGGGCAGGAACTCAAGCAGGGCAGGAACCTGGTAGCAGAACTTGATGCAGAGGCCATGGAGGAGTGCTGCTTACTGGCTTGTTCCCCATGGCTTGCTCAGCCTGCTTTCTTATGGCACCCAGGACCACCAGCCCAGGAATAGAATCACCTACAATGGGCTCCCCATTCAATCACTGAGAAAATGCCGTACAGGCTTGCCTATAGTCAAATCTTATGGAGCCGGTTTCCCAAATGAGGTTTTCTCCTCTCCAAGTTGACATAAAATGGCTAATTTTATGGCTCTTACTGGCTAGTAAGAGGTCAACTTTTCCTTCAGTCCTGTTGGAGGAATTTCTTGGTGAAACAATCAGCTTTATCGTATGAGTTATAAAAGGTTGACATGCTAAAGCCAGAAGTGGTTTTAAGCATAGTTCCTTGAGCTCCTCCTCTTTGGCTACGTGGACTATAAATATGTGGTAGCTTTAGTTTATTCACTGGTCCTTCCTGTATTTCCTTATCCACAGTCGCACTTTGATTCCATAGAAATGTAATTTAGGAACCAATATGAGTGAGTTTCTCCATTGTCACCTAGAAGTCTCTCAAAATGAATCAGCAATAAGGCAGAGAAGCATAATGTAGAAGAAAGAATAGTGAGTATTTGGGTGCTCAATTGCTTTTGTTCCTTTGTTTGCTTTTATGGCTTTTTGCCTTTGGCAAGTCACTTAACACCTCCCTAAGACTCAATTGCATTAAGTCAGTGGAATGAAGATCATAATAACATCTTATAGAGCTTCATATGGTTATTCTGAGAATGAAAGGAGATAATGAGAATGACACCTTGTGGACATCTTTAAACTACTATGCAAATGCAAGGCGTTATAGTAAACACAGATTGTTATTACTCCTGATTTCACGCCAATGTAACTCCTCACTGATGTAGATGGGGCTTGGGTGGAGGTAGTGAATTAATGGGAAAGAGAAAAATAAAACACAATTGGTCATAATGAGTCTTTGCTGGCTGTTGTGAAATACCTGCAATCCCTTGCAAAAGTTCATTCAGCTATACATTCTAATTCAGGACTTCAAATTGTTCAATTTGCTGCACATGAAGGTAGAATGGAGGGCCACAGATGTATAGCATAGCAAAATGTTTTCCAACTTCTATGTATCAGTTTTGCCCCTGAGAAAACTTTGAGAACATAAAAGGCCTTCTGTCGTCCTACTCGACCCACTCTGAAAATCCCATGTGGGAATGATGTCTGGGCATTTGCTTTATTAATTCTGCAGGTGATGTTGATCTAAGGTGGCATATGATCCAGACGAACTTATAATTTACAGACCTTCAGGATGGAACTGCTTGAGGGGCATGATCTGTTCTTTAGAAGGCCTGCCACTGATGAATTCTTGATTATGCAAGAATCATTTTCTAGTTGGATACAAAAGCTGCTACTTAGGTTTTTAATTGGATCTTCCCTTCTCTTCCGAGTGCTTGAGCACAAGAGACAACACTTTTTGAATCTTTAGAGTATTAACATATGAGAGTATTTTTAAATTTTATTTTTAATTGTGTGTGTGTGTTTGTGTGTGTGTGTGTGTGTGTGTGTGTGTGTGTGTGTGTGTGTNTGTGTGTGTGTGTGTGTGTGTGTGTGTGTGTGTGTGTGTGTGTGTGTGTGTAGGTATGCATATGTAAGTGCTAGTGGTTGAAGAAGCCAGAGGTATAGAATAGCCTGGAGCTGGAGTTACAGATGAGTGTAAGCTACTTGACATGGCTGATGAAAACAGAACCTGGGTCCTCTGTAAGAGCATCAGGTGCTCTTAACTGCTGAGCCATCTCTCCAGCCCACATGTTTTTAATTTTAAAAATAATACTTAAAAGAAAGAAAAATACAATAGAATTATCTGGAGGTCTGCACAAAAGGTCAAAGGTTATGAAATAGCCAACACGTTTGGGAGAATTATTTTTCATTCAGTTCATATGCACCAAGCCAAAGAGAATACTTTAAACTGGTGTTGTTCATAACTTAGAAAAATTCCTGTGGGCACTGTTATGTCCATTCTGAAAATAGATACCCATCCTATTACTAATTAGAACAGGTTTCTTCTATCTCAAGTAGAAAGAAATGCCATTTATGACTTGGGTTCACTTCAGCTGTTGGGTTTACCCCTGGAGAAAAAAAATTCTACCCAATACGCTAGGTTTTTTGCTCATAAAAATATGCAATTCACCCATAGGATCCCTCACACTCTGTGCTGTCCTGTGGTCTCTTCCCCAATGGTACAGATACACTTGATAGTAGAGGAATTTTTTTCTCTAAGCAAGTTTTCTTTATTATTTTGTTTACAAAACTGTTTTTATTGACACATAATTATAAATTTATACAGTTCATAAAGTACGTAATAAATGGCTCTTACTGTTCTCACATCTCTGCATACATGACAATGATCAATGTCTGTGCATTTCATCACTGCAGAAACAAATGCCACACTTCTCAGGTGTCCTCCCAGTTCCCCAATCCCTTACAGTGCTAGACATCAGCAATTTCCTTATACCTTTGTTCATTTACCTATTCTGGTCATTTCATATACATGGAATTATGAAATAAGTGATTTTTAGTAACTCATTTCTTTTATTCGGCACATATTTTTAAGGCTTCTCCATGTTGCTCTGTGCTCTCGTGCTTCCCTTTATATGCATATATATCATATTAACTGTATATAAAATATATATTAATTATTGTCATCTTAGCTGCATTATGGACTTCGCTGAATGTTCTCTATACACAATGATTAGTTCATATTCATCCTCCATTCAACGTTCCTTGCCTTCGCCCTATTATCCTTTCCCTAATTGTCCTTCTCTTGCTTTTAAGCCATATAAATCGGTGCAATACTTATCTTTCTGACTCTGGCATATTTCATTTAGTTATTTCCAGTTCTTTTTCTGTAAATGACATGATCATAATGTAATTATCCTTTATGGATGAATAACACTCTCATGAATAGACTATATTTCTTTTATCAATTCCTCTATTGACAGACACCTAGGCGAAGAGTATGTTTTGGCTTTTGTGAAGAGTGTACCAATAAACATGGGTCTGCAGGTGCCTCTGTTGTATTCTAACTTTTTCTTTGGTTGTATATTCAGGCATGAGATAGCTAGATTGCACTAGCTTTAGTTTTGTTTTGTTTCATTTTGTTACTTTTTTTCGAGGAATCTCTATGATGTTTTACAAAGTGGTTGGCGTATTTTATATCCATGCCAACAAAGTAGAAGGTTTATTTTTCTCCAGTTTCTGCCAGCATTCTTGTTTGTTTTCATAATAACAATTCTGACTTCTTTGACACAGACTTTCAATATAGCTTGGTTTGCATTTCTCTCATGCCCAAGGCTGCTGTCCATTTCTCATATATTTCTGTCTATTTAGATGTGTTACCCATTATTGATGGAATCGCTTATTCTGACAGCTTTTTAGTTCTTTATATATCCCGGATAGTAGTTCTTTGTCAGATGAATACCTGATAAAATACTCTGCCATTCTATAAGTTGTATTTTTGCTATGATAATCATCTGCTTTGCTGCTAAGAAGCCTCTGAATTTTGTACAATCCCAATTTGCCAAT
>NC_034613.1:136826811-136862695 GCF_900095145.1 Mus pahari | reverse complement strand
TGCAATCCCACCTGCAATGGAGGAGTGTTCCTCTTTCTCCACAACCTCGCCAGCATCTGCTGTCACCTGAATTTTTAATCTTAGCCATTCTGAATGGTGTGAGATGGAATCTCAGGGTTGTTTTGATTTGCATTTCCCTGATGGCTAAGGATGTTGAACATTTTTTCAGGTGTTTCTCAGCCATTCTCGGAGGTTAAGAGCACTGAGTGTTCTTCCAGAGGTCCTGAGTTCAAGTCCTATCTAATTCTTGCCTGCTATAATATCTTCAAGTGTAATTTCAAAATTTCAGGTCTTATATTAAAGTTTTCCTCCATTCTGAGTTGAGTATAGAGTAAGAGATGGCAATGAAGCTTCGACATCTACATAGGAGGACAATCCAGTTACTCTACCATTATTTCTTAAAGACACTGGAGGCTATCTTTGTCCAGAATCACATGACTTCAGGTATCAGTGTGGGGCTATTTCTAGGTCTTCTATTCCCTCCAACTCTATTTTTTTTATTATTATTTTTTGGTTATTCTAGCTCTGCAGTAATTCAAACTAGGTATTGTGATGCCCACGTCACTGCTATTTCTGAACTGGACTGCTTGGGCTATTTGAAGACCTTTGTGCTTCCACGTGAATATTAGAATTTGTATTTTATTTTTTGTGTATTTATGTGAATTTTGGCTGTAATTGTATTGAATCTGTATATTTCTTTAGGTTTCATTACCCAAAGAAATTTCACAGTATTAATTCTGCAGTCCATGATAATTAGACGTCTTTCTATATTCTAGTCATGTCTTTGTTTTCTCTCTTTAGTATTTTAAAGTATATGCTTACAGACAGAATTGCTGAATCATATGGTAATTGTGTTTACACATTTGAAGAGCTGTCAGACTATATTCTAAAGTGCTTACATCATCTTCCATTCCTACCTCTAGTATATGGGGGGACACATTGTCAGCACTGATTATTAAACTTTTTATATTATAGATAATTTGGTGAATATAAAGTGACATCATGATGTGGGTATATAATTCATATTTATCTGATGACTACCATTTAGACCGTTTCATGTTTTTATTGAACATTTATATATCTTCTTTACAGAAATAGCTAGTAAGGCTCTAGTCAGGTTATTTATCTTTTGTTACTGGGTTCTAAGTACCCTTTAGATATTGCAGATAAAAGTTTCCTATGAGATATATAATTTATGAGGTACTCTTTCATCCTCTGAGTTATAGACTTACTTTCTTCATAGCATCCTTTGGAGCATGAATGTTTCTAATTTTCACATTATTTAGTTGATCTATATACTTTTCTTTTTGCTTCTGGTTTTGATGACATACCATGCATAATATAAAATTATTCATGTCTAAGTTTCCTTCCAATAATTTTATTGCTCTAAATCATATATAATATATGTGTATATATGGACAGAGTATATTGCAGTCACAACTGTATTGTGTGTGTATGTGTATGTGAATTATTCAATGTGTATCTCAACATCATTTTTTTTTTTGGTTTTTCATGACAGGGTTTCTCTGTGTAGTGCTGGCTGTCCTGGAACTCACTCTGTAGACCAGGCTGGCCTCGAACTCAGAAATCCGCCTGCCTCTGCCTCCCATGTGCTGGGATTAAAGGCGTGCGCCACCACACCTGGCTTCAACACCATTTTTTTAAATGTCTACTTTTCCTCTTTTGAACCATATTGTCATTCTTGAGGGAAATCAGATAATAATACATGAGAGAAATTATGGACATTGAATTACATACTATTGATCTATATGCTTAATCTAGTACCACATTTTGCTTACTATTGTTGCTCCCTAATAAAACTTGTGCTCTTTTTCAAGATTATTTTTATTATTCAGGGACCTTTGTTTTGGCACATAAATTTTAGGATACACTTATTAAATTCTTACAAAAATCAGTTGTGATTCTGATATGGATTACATAGGTTCTGCACATTAATTTTGGAAATGTTGCTATCATAATATTATGTCTTCTATGATTATGAAATATCTTTGTATTTATTTTGCCTTTTACGTTTTTAAACATTCTTTTTAGAGTATAAATTTACGACCACTTTTTAAAACTTGTTTTTAAGCAATGTCTCACTATGCATTCCTGGCTGACCTTGAACTCACTATGTAGCTTGGTTACCCTCAAATTCACAAAGATCTGCCTGCTTCTGCCTCTGAGTACTGGGGTTAAAGGCCATCATGCCTGACTCAATTTTATATTTTTGTTAAATGTTTTTCCTTTTTATGACATTGTAAATGGAATTGTTTTTTAGCCAGTCTTATTTTCAATAGAGACTTTCCCAAATGGCCTTTTGTTTGAATTTGGGTTGGAAATGATTACAAACACATAAAATGTCCCCATTCTCTTGTGAAGTGTTGTTCAGACAGGGAATGTCCTTTCACATCTGACAACTAAGAAGGTGGCTAACAATTAGATTGTCTGACAACAAGTAATGCAGAGATTCAGAAAGCAGGTAAGGTCTGTTTGCAGAGAGCCTCCCCAGAGTTCACCAGAATTGTCTTAAGGCATATCAGCCTATCTGAGGCATTGATCGAGGCAATCAATGGGTGGAAATCATGGCAGTATCAATAAACAAAACAGTTTGTGGCTTGAAGAAAGGGAAGAAGTCAGCCGTGGAGACAGGAAAAAGTCAATAGAAAGAGAACAGAAATTAACTGAAGTCTGAAATGCTTTCCTTAGTTGCTATCTGTTTAACCTCCTCCTCTTGAGGAGAACTTCCAGTTTCTTGAGGGATCCAAGCTTCTAGAATCAGGCAGTATTTGATCAGGAAAGTAGATTCATCATATGGTTCTTATCCGTCTCTCTATATTAACTTTTCTTGCCCATATTCTTTCTATCTCTAGTTATAGCAGTATATTTATAATATAAATCATTTATAATATATTATATAAATATATTTATAATACTATAAATAACTATGTTGAGGAATTACAAGAATTTGACATTACACAATTTGTAGAAATGAATTAAATGGTTTATGTGTGGCTGTTGCTTTTGAGTCTGGTCCTAGAACTTGAACTCTGGAGACTGGAAGTCAGCAAGCAAAGAAAATAATAAGGCACTGTAAATAAAGATAAATTCTAAACTGAAATATTGAACCGGAACCACTGCAACCATCCAGAGCTTCCTCTAACAACTTTGCACCTCCAATATTGATGGAAGGAGATTACTGTCAAAGCTGATTTTGTTTCTCTTAAAAATAAATGCTTATTTGTTGTAGGAGTTGAATATACTACACTTTGCACCACCAAGTTGAGGCAACAGGTAGAGGTAAAATTAAGTAATATCTTATGCCCTGTATGGATAATTCAAGAGGAAGATGAATATAATTTATCTACATTGTCCTTTAAAAACATGTCTTGCGGTTAAATCTACACAAGGAAGGAAATTCTAAGGCACTGTATTTCCAATTTAGTTAAGTTGACCCAGAATGCAGTGGGCCTCGACTCCTGAGGTGTCCCTGCCCTGGAGACATGGGGGGGATTGCCTGAATGTGGGGGACGAGGGTCTTGTGAATCTAAACCGTGTCCCAGAAGCAGCCTTGGAGGGTGGGGCTTAGAGTGCGGACATCTGAAGTTGAGGAGTATCCTGGGAGAAACCCCCATATATGTGTGCCCCTAAGATCGGAGAAACCAGGAGCAGGCCCATCAGTGTTAGGGGGCCAACCACTTTTTCTGTGCTACCTGAGGGTGTGAAATTTGGGAGGCAGATACTGGAGACCATTCTGGGGGTAGTTAAAGATTCAATGACCAAGGTGAAAGAAGGGCTAGCCAAGTGGAAGAGAGAAAGAAAACAGAGTCAGGGCGGTTCGAATCTTGGTTTGACTCCTCCCCTTGGTTAACCACCCTCCTACCCATCTTGTCAGGACCCCTGATTGTTCTCCTGCTATTGATGACCTTTGAACCCTGCTTACTGAACAAGCTTATAGCCTTATAAATGAGAGAATAGGAGCAGTGCAGCTGATGGTCCTATGCCAACAATATGAGACCCCGAGGACAGGACCTGAAGAACATGAGTGAGTTATCCAAGACCCCTGAGTGTAGCTCCAGGATTGGAGCTTCTACAAGAAAAGGGGGGAAAGGAGGGACCCTAAGGGCTTTCTCCAGTCTCACACCCTCCTTACAGATTCCCGTCTTGCCTGGGGTCAAAGCTAGGCCAAGTTCCATTCTCCACCCACAGGAACATTCTTGAATAAAAAAAATTCTCAGAATGTACTGACCCTATGGAAAGTCTCAGGTAGAGTTCAAATGTGTGTCATGGTTGGCAGTCAATAGATTTAAAGGTCAATGTGCTTATCCAATAAGTTTTGCTAATGTAACCCATGACCTTAAAAAGTATAAAAACTCCTTTTAATAGTCATTTGGGGTCACCTTCTTGGTAACTCGTCTTGAGGGACAAATTGAAGGTCAACACCGATGTGCCAGAAAATGAACCTCTTGTTTTTGCATCGAAAAAAAAAAAGTTGACCCAGAATAAAACTATGATGCTTGTGTATTAGTTTACCACTTCTATAATGACGTGTCTGAAGTAATTAGCTTATGAATAGAAGTGGCTTGTTTTGATTCTGTTTTGGAGGGTCCATTTCATGATCCCACTGTTTGAGGGCCTATGGTGAATCAGTATATTATGTACTGGCTTGAAAGCAAGACATCTCCTCTCAGTGACTGAAAGCAAAGAGAATGTGGTGGTTTGGATGAAAAGTGTTTCCCATAGGCTCGGGTATCTGAACAGATGGTCTGTAGTTGGTGGCACTGTTTGGGGAAATTTAGGAGGTATGACCTTGGTAGAGAAATTATGTCAGTGGGGATGGGATTTGAGAGTTTATAACTCCATCCCACTTCTAGTTTATTCTCTTTGCGTCCTTTTTGTGGTTAAGTATGTGAGCATTCAGTTTCCTGTTCCTGATGCCATGTCTGCAGCTTAGGACCATGCTTTCCTGCCATGATGAACTCTCATCTCTCTGGAACCATCAGCCAGACTACATTCTTCTTCCATAGGTTACTTTTCGTTGTGGTATTTTATTATAGCAGCAGAAAATAATACAAACAATAATAGTGATACAAAGAAGTAGAGTAAGGTATCAGGATACAACAATTCCCCTTCTATGACATGACTTTAATGACCTTCAGACTTTCCACTCTTCTTAAAGGACACACATCTTCTTAATAGCAGCACAACCTGGGGATAATTCAAGATCTAAGCAGAGCAACTTGCCAAAACAGATCATAATTCTCAATGAAGAAATTATTTTTCAAGTAGCAGTTGGTGTAATCATTTTGCAAAAGAATTCCAACTCTGTAGGATTCATGTTCTCAATCAATGAGTTAGAGCAACTTCAAGGCTTTCTTACTTCCACATGCTTCTTGGTAGCTAAGATCTCAGGAGGAGCCCTGATATGCATTCTCCCTTAATGAGATACC
Organism: Mus pahari; assembly: GCF_900095145.1. NCBI lineage: Eukaryota > Metazoa > Chordata > Mammalia > Rodentia > Muridae > Mus > Mus pahari. The sequence continues at coordinate 136,857,245 of NC_034613.1, read as the reverse complement.
TTAAATAATTAAAGAAATAAAGCACAAGGAATAGAATTTCTCAGTTCAATTACATAAAATAGGTCTACAACTCACGAGGCTAAGCTAACTCTTTATGTTTTCATGGATTGTGGCACAGATTCATACATTTTTGCTACAAACTGTTCTCCTGTGAAATTTTCCTCGTAAGTAATGAGAAATAGAGAAAATAAAAAGGAAAGAATTGCTTTATATAAAAGCTGGTCTTCCTTAATGGGTATAACAACATTCAAAACTGGACTAACACAGCAAACACACATGGCATCACCTACACTCATATCAAGGCAAATGAAGCACTTTTCTTAAGGTAGTGGTTTAGGGAATGTATACACTATAAAAAACGAATGCACTAAACATTACCTATCTTATTTTCTTGTATATTTTGTTTTTAATCATTGTTAATGAATAGAAATAGAAATATACCACCACCGCAAAAATTAAAAAAAAAAAAAAAACCACTAGCTTTGGATGATTATATAAAAGTAGTTTAGGGTTTGAAAAGATTCCAAGAATGAAAAGAATTATAGGTTAGCCTTAGAAATTGTCAGCTGCCTAAGGGCAAACATGATTTATAAGTGCAGCAAAAGATTCAGTTTGTTTCTTATTTTACCCTAGGATTCCATCTCTCTTCTAGTAACTTTTGACATACCCCATCTATACACACAAACTCATCTCTGTCACCAACAATTTTAAAGAGAAAATCAGAAGTTTATAAAGTTTAAATTCAAGAAACTTTTTAGGTTTAAGAGATATCCTGGATGGTTTTATTTTTGTCAGAATGTAAAACACAATTAAAATCATAATTTACTTACTTAAAAACAAATATATATTCTTCACTAAAATCTATAACAAGCTGATTCAATACCCTTAGATACAATGTATACTTGATTTTCTACAACAATATTTTCTTAAGTATTGATTTGTTCTTAGTAAGGTTTACTAAAAATAAATAAATCAATAACTTAAAACAATAAGAACTTCACTTTATTGTTTTACTAAGTGAACATTTAAAAGCTGTGATAAAATTTTAGTTTTATATGTTTTCCCATAGGACAAAGTTTTTACTTTTTTACATAAAATTAGTTGCAAAGACTTCCTCAAAGGATAAAGAACCAGATGATTTCATCAACTAAAGAAAAAAAAAAAGACATCCTATCAATGAATGTATCCAGGTATTTCTACCTCTCTCCTAGACTAGGAAACGTAGGACAATGAACTTTTTCCTTTCTCTGATAGCCCATACATGTGGGCTTTGAAAATACTGAATGATACTCATCTTTAGAGCAACTGACATCTAGTAATCTGAGTACCTAGACATTTTCCCAATGTTTATGGTGTTTTCCCAATGTTTGGTGTTTTTAATTAGATTTAAACATTTGTTTATGATACTTAATATTCCACCTGGAATATTTCTAACTGATAAAATACTAGCATTTGTTTTTGTTTGGTTTAGTTTGTTTTTATTTTTATTTGTTGCTATTTTTGTTTGGTTGTTTGGTTGGGTTTTGTTTTGTTTTTTTTTCAAGACAGGGTTTCTCTATTTAGCCATGGCTGTTCTAGAACTCATTGTATAGACCAGATTGGCCTCAAACTCAGAGATCCACTTGTCTCTGCATCCCTAATGATTGGATTAAAGTCATCCTCCACCACTAACCAGCTTTTCCCCCCTTGTAACCTTGGTTTAATAGAGTTATAAATGAAGATATTATGTCCTTTTATTTGATCATGCCCTTTTGGTATGACAGTTTGCTTATCCTAAATCCCTGACTTATTCAAAACTTGTGCTTACAAGTTTCAAGAATTTTTGTTATACACACACACACACACACACACACACACACTATATATATATATATATATATATATATATATATATATATATATATATATAAATTATGAATATATATATTCATAATTTGGATAAAACAGAGAAATCTAGCTTTTAGATAACCAAAGGTTTGAGTTAACTCTTAACCAAGTTATACAAAACACATCAGTATCTAATAATCTAATAAGCACAATTTTCAGAATTTTTTGTTCCTTAAGTACTGATGTTTCTTAACTAATTAGTGCACATAATGTCCCTAGAAGGGATTAAAAATTAATCAAAATTTGTATTTTACTAATAGAAAGGGAGCTACTAAAGGGATTCCTTCTAAGTTCCCATTTTTAACCATTTAAGTATAAGATAGTTCATACATAACAAACAAGTAAATATACTGGGAGAAAAAAATAGTCAATCTAGTTAAAATACATAATTTTTTGTTATTTTAAATACATCTTTCTTTCATTTGTTACCTTCACTCTATTAGGGTACATTGTGTTCTTGATTACTTAATTTTAGGTATAAAAGTCCTATTATATTCCACAGGTAAATATTATGTCAGATACATGAGGGAGGGTAGAAAAAAAATAGATCTTGCTCATGATGGTTAGTAGTTCTGATGTGATCCAGAAATTTCATTTTTAATGGCCTTCATCAGTTATACCTCTCTCCTGGAGACTGCTGTCCTGATCACTACTCAGCATCACCCATATGAGATCCTACAAATGAGCCTTCCTAGCTATGAGAGAACTTAACATGCTTTATAAACAATATATACTACCCCCGTGCACAAAATGTGATGCTGTCCTACTGGAGGGACAGGGAACTACAATTCCTGGAAAGACACAGTGCCTGCAGAGACCGATTGCAGCTTCAAGGACTGTGGAGAGGCTGGTATGTTGAAGGTCTAGGGACTACTTATCTTTCATTGGGTTAGTTCTAGCCCTCAGTCATTCCTTGGCCATCTCTGTGTCAGAACTAACATCTTGTGACTCATAAAAATCTTTTGAATCTATTAACTCAGCAAACCCACTGGCTTCCACCAATCTAAAAGCTAGCAAGCTTGTCAAATGTATCTTAGGCTTGCAGAAATGTCCCCGTCCATCTTGCTGTAATCACCTCTTTGATGCACTCACTAATATATTTAAAACTTGCCTTGATTTATGGTTTTCTTTATTCTGTAAAACTATGACACTTCATGAAAGTGTTTCCACACTGGAACATGGAATTTGGGCTAACCTAATTCCTGACCTTGCTCCCTCAAACTGGCTTCAAAATAAACTATTATTCCCTTTAAAAACTATAACATACATTTCTTAGGAGTAAATAGTTAAACTAGCTGTATACTTGATTTTTTTTTAAACTTCTTTTCCTTGTTACAAACCCCTTTGGTACTGGAATGCCCTATTTTCTTAATGACTTGAAGAACTAGATTTATCCCTCTAGTTCCATCCCCGTTGAAATCCCATTAGAGAAGATGGTCTATTGTTACATTTCTACAGCAAATTGCACACCTGATAGTTAAGTATATTTAATAATTAAGTGAGAAGCATGACTCCTGAATAACTGCCAAATGATTTGACAGTAGTTGACAAAGTACCATAGCTTTAACAGCTTCCAATTTGATAAGCAAAGGCTTCAACATCCACTCAAGAACTAGAGGGAGGAAGGCACACTGAGATAATAAGAACTACAGGAATGAGGACACACTGAAATAATAACGGATTGGGAGGACACAGTGAAATAATAACGGATTGGAAGGATGCAGACAACAATATCTCTAAAGTTCTTACAATTAGTAACTAAAAGTCCTGTGTGGATGCTTGTCTTTATGACACATATAATGCATTCACCTAGCTCAAGGTATACCTATGTCTTGTACAGTATTGAATAGGCAAGGTTGAGGGTTATTTAATTTTGCAAATATAACACCTTGCAAAAATAGATGACTGTTAACTTCAGAAAATATACCATCTAAATCCTGGCTAATGGAAAAATAAAGGATAGTTAGAATTAACCATCAAGCTGGCAGCCTACCCAGGCTTGTGATAAATACATACTGACCTTCTCTTAATAGTCCTCCTAGGAGCATTTATTTTTGCACTTTCATTTGAAAACATACTTCTGACTTCATTTTATTTACATTTAAAATAAGGAAACCTCTTTGGGGTTGCGAGATTTTGCCTAACAAAATCACACTTGTCCTTGTCTGTATTTTAATATTTAGAAGCAGTAACTTACAGTACTTGTAATCTTTTCAGCCACAAATATGATATACATGATGCCAGGACTTGGTTGAAATTCTGAACAATTCCTGACCATGTTATGTATCAAGAGTCAGATTTTAGTGAGATAACAATAAAAACTTGATCAAACTCTCTCCCAAAAATCATTTCTGTTCAAATTTTGTACAATTTAGAAGTTTCCTTCTTCAGTTTAAAGATGAAATTATAGTCAGAAATAAAATCTGCTAATCACATTGCTTGAGCAATATTCCTAATATTAGTCCATATCCATGATCAACAGTTACTGGCTTTGAATTTTCTTGTGGCTATAAATAATTTTTAAAACTTCAATTTAAAGGCAGATTTATTTTTAGAATTTAATTTTATATTGAGGAGAGCAAGAGTAAGACAGAGAGAGGGGTGACAGGGAGAGGAAGGGGAAGAGTCTTGTGTTGTACAAGTGTTCACAGAGGCCAGAAGAGGGCATTGGATCTCCTGAAACTGGAGTTACAGGCAGGCATGAACCACTAGAGGTGAGATAAGTACTAAGAACAGGTCTGGTCCTCTGCAAATGCAGCAAGTGGTCTTAGCTGGCAAAACATCTTTCTAGCCCTGTGGGGATATATAGATACAGAGATAGATAGATAGATAGATAGATAGATAGATAGATAGATAGATAGATAGATAGATAGATTTATTTCATTTATATGAGTACACTGTAGCTGTCTTNAGATACACCAGAAGAGGGCATCAGATCCCATTACAGATGGTTGTGAACCACCATGTGGTTGCTGGGAATTGAACTCAGGACCTCTGGAAAAACAAGCAGCCAGTGCTCTTAACCGCTGAGCCGTCTCTCCAGCCCCATGTAGATAGTTTTTAAATGATTAATTTAATATGGGAATAACAAGGTAATATTCCACTTTCTCTTTGATATTGAAATGAAAAGAAATATGCTAAAATGGGGTCTCAGAAAAATTTTAATCCTGGATCCAAGTTTTCAGGTTTAATCATGTGACTAATTAGTCACAATTTTATATAACCCAAGTGTGAGGTTTCTAATCTGGAAAATGGGAGATGGTTACTGACTTATCAAAATGTCTGTGTTCTGACAGCCTAGAGAAAAATTAAAGAGTGTGTGATTTGTCAGCAACCAAGCATCATTTGAAGAGAAAGCTTTAAATATGAGATTGCCCATGAGTGGCAAAGCCATGGAAAATAGAGCATATCATGGTGAACAACTCTCCTAGCATGTTTCTAAGCCAATGGTTCTCAGTTGTATTTGCTTAATGCGGAGCTCTAAGAATACTTAGTCGCCACTCTAGGTTACTCTCATGCCATTTGTCTTGGCATGTGAACTTATAGTCCACACTCTGCATGCATCCTAGGATAGCTATGAATTCAGTTAGAAATGATTCTTGTGAGGGGATTTCATCATGTCTTGTTACCTCACAGATACTTTTTTTTTTCATTTTCAGATGACAATGTCATATTATAATGTCAAAATACTGTATACCTTTGACAACAAGTGGCTTGGGTATCTGGTTTTCTAAATTCTTCATGTGACTCTAAAGAGATGCTAAAGTTAGGAAACACTACAATATATCAATATATTGTATTGCTAAGAAATACAATACAATGTATTTGTATACAGATGCCTCCTTCTTACATCTTGGGGTAATTATTTAGCTTAAATTCTGGCCAGTAGAGACATCATCCCTAACTTCAGTGGAACCAATACAAAGGGGTAAAACATTAAAATAGGACTGGATATCCCTCATGCAAATCCAAGATGCTATGTGACTTCAGGCAATTCATATCTATGTCAATGTCCATAACAACATGAGAGGCATCATTTTTATACTAACTGGAAACTAATAATTATACACCAGAAGGCTAAATAATCCATAATAACAACCTAAGGTACACATAATTATCCCATGTCACAGCAGAGGAAACAATACTGTGGGGAGACCACAAGGTTTGACTTTAGATGGAATTGAATTTCTATCTCAATTTTATTCTCCTAACAGCATGGTCACCTTAAGCAGTTTACTTAACATCATATTAAACCATATAATGGAAATATCTCTTTCTGTAGGTTTGCTGTAAATTATAGATAATACACTTCAAGAGCTGAGCATAACTCCTGACACTATAGCTTAATAAAGACAGCAATTGCCATTTTCAGCTATTCACATCTCAACTGGTTGTAGTTCCCACTATTAAGATTAAGCACTATTGAACTTGGAACTTAGCATTATTATGATATACTCAAGATTCAGCATAAGGCCTGTCTTACTTTAAAATGTAATTCTCACCTTGAAGTCTATTGATAAACATCCTGGATAGGATTCAGGCAACCTCCCTCTGGGAACTGGCTCAGCAACTAGCATGGACAGGTCAATTAACTTTTCTGGGTTTCAGTTGTCTGCAAATGCGAGATTTGAAAAAGATGATGCGCAAGTTCTTCTCTGGCTCAGACATGTGATAATTGTATAAAGCCTGGCTCTGAAAAGAAGATTACTGTATTTTCCATTATAGAAAATAGCATTTTTTCTGCTTTGGGTAATTTACCCTTTCTTAGTAAAATCAACTCAGACTTTCTCAAAAGAAAAAAAAATCACGATTTCAGTTGAAGAAGGTTCTGATTAAAATAAAAAATGGCCTTAAAACAGGAGAGAAAGGGTCAAGGTAGAAAGTGAGGTGTGTAACTCCTTTCTTTTCTCCCCATCTTCACACTGTCCTATTTATTTTTTAGGGCAAGAGAGGAAATTAGGTTGGATGAGGAGTAGATGGGCAAAGGGGCATCCTGCAGCTGCAGTTTCCTTTCATGTTCCCCTTAAAACTAGTGACAGAAGGAAGGAAGGGCTAATCGAAGTGGGATGACTTGCTCTGTGTCTGAGGGTCCTAAGCCCTTTTATCTCTTCTTTCTCTCTGCACATTTAAAAATCTGCATGGTGACAAACAGCAAGACTGCAATCCTGACAGGGCTGTGCTGTATATTTTCTGCTCATAGCCCCATGCTTTTTCTTTGGAGCCTGAAGGGGTTTGCCAGGGAGAGATTGAGGAGTTTTCTGTTCCTCTCTCTTCCAGAGGAAAAGGCAGTGACTGACTGCCTTTGGTATTTCTGTGTTGCTGGTTTGACAAGGGGGGAAAACCATAATTGAGAAAGCAAATGAAAAAATATGTCTCCTAAAAGAGTCAGCAATTGTAGTCCCTGAGGAATGCAGCATGGGAGTGTCTTAGCTAGTCCCCAGAGGTTTTAATGGCATTCCCTCCTTCAACAATGTGTTTGAAGGCCTGAGGCTCTGTCATACAAGACTATGTAGTTCACTGATTGAATGTTCTGTTGAGGTGGTTAACAAGAAGCTGGGCTCCTAGCAGGCAAGAGTTTTCTTTTGTTTAAACCCTGACCAGCCTTTTTAGCTTCTCTCCAGGATGTTTGGATTTGAGTCTATGTTTTGTTTTCTGTTTTGTTTTGTTTTGATACTGGATATGGTAAATGGATGGTATGCTCTTTGAAAATGACCCCCCAAGCTTCCAATTACTCATTATGTTGGGAGCTTGTCAGCAGAAGATTGTTTAACAAGTAGGTGACTTTGTTCATTTGTAATAGTTTCCACTGAAAGTGATTATCCTTGACCTCTTAGCTTCAGACTGGAGCTAAGTCTTACACTCCAGTGAACTTCTTACACTCCAGTGCAGTATAAGCAAAGCACTTCTTGTTCAAAGCTCAAATTTCCCTGCTTTTAAAAATCTGCCATCTAGGGAACTGTAAAATAAGTGACAAGGCCAAGAGACACAGGCACATCCGAATTGTCTCTAGCACCATTTCTCCGGGGGGGGGGGCTCTTAAGACTAGTGAATTGTCTTCCAAGTCTCTTTACACGGCCCTGACCAACTTCACCCAACTTTCATCATTTTATTTTTTAAATTTTTTACATACATACTCAATTCACACAGTAACTTGGGAAGGGTAAACTCTGCCTTTTATTCGTATCCTCTAGCCTATTTGTGTGCCCCTCTAGAAGTTACCAATGCCACTGGTTTCTTACAAATTCTCCTGAACATGCCACATACTTAGACAAGAAAATATGGGTACAGGTTATGTTTTACTCCTCCATAAACCTCAATGGCAGTTTATTGTACATAGCTGGACCCTGTACTTGATTTATCTTTTCTTTCAATCATCAGTCCTTCAAATGGAATTCATTACAATTTATGCCTTCAATTTCATGCTATGGATGTACCACACTATATTTAAAATATGTTTAACCAGCTATGAGGAAGGACATCTATAAATTTTAGAAATTTGCGCATAAGGTATCATCACTGCAAGGAGAAACATCACTGCATTTTCCTCTTACCCTGTTCACATAACTAATATGATATCTGTGCCATGCCCCAGAGGTGCTAAATTTGGTGCTGACTTCCCCATAGCCTGAAGCTTGTACATTCCTCACTTCTCTGCTACCAAACTCTTGATGTCCAGGATACATTTTATCTCCTCTGGTGAGAAGGCTGCATTTCTAACCTCCTAACCTAGATTATTTTATTAGCAATACTACCTGTATATAATTCTAGCTCTATGCTCAGGGAATGATACAAATTTGTTTTACCATTTCTAGGTCACTAAGACTGTGACACTTCACTAGGTTGTAATAGCAAATAATTGCCACATATCCTATTCCCCAGTGTTATACATGTGTGTCATCTTGCATCTGTGCAGTACCAGAAATACATCACAGATTACAGAAGAATCCTGGTTAGAGAATATATATTTATTCTAGGAGCTGGATAATACCATGTTTTGTATGCCACGGTGAATAGTGGTAGCTCAGCAAGTATACTGGGGCCCAGACTGAGCTTCCTGAGCCAGGAACCATCTGTCTTATTTATTTTGTTTTCTTCAGGGCCTGCCACAGTGATTGGCATCTGGTAAACAGTCACTTGACATTAAAAGATTAGAATCTCTGAAAAAAAACCATCATATTCAGCTTTATATAATGTCTTTATATCTGTAACAGTTTGATCAAAGAAGAAAAATCATAAGCAATTATGTAAACTAATGAATTCATTATAGAAACTCAACCTATCACAATCTAGGAAGCTTGCTAACCAGGTCTCATATGGCTATTTATGGCTGGTAATAGGTCTGAAGTCATCAAGAAAGGCAGTTGGGAAGTGAAGATAGGTGAGAAGAAGAGGAGAAAAGGGACAAACTGGAATGCAAAAAGACAAGCTAGAGATCTCACGTGCATAGCAACTGCTCCAGAAACCCTCAACTTTATTTTTCTTTGTGATGTTGAAATTTGACACTAGGGCCTGCAGTTTGCTAGGCAAGAGTTCAGTGACTAAGCCACATTTCCACTCTTTCCAAAGACTCCCATTTCAGTGATACAGTGACATGGAGGAGAACTTGGGGCTCTTCATCACAACTTAGAATCAGAAGACACAACTGCAACTGGGAAGCCCCAGAAGCTGCCCGCAGTGTCTATGAGTTAAGAGCAGTGTTAAAGGATCTAGAAGGAATCAAGGGAAGTCTGGGTTTACCAAACAATGGACTCTGTGCCCTTTGTATGGTCCTTCCATGGATACTCTTTTGCTCCCACTGCCATGTCATGCCCCAAATGCTTATAGTAACTCAAGTTAACAAAATAGTGTGTAGAGGGGTAAATTCTGAGAAACACAGTGTGATGGTTTGTATAGTCTTGGACCAGGGAGTGTCACCATTTGGAGGTGTGGCCTTGTTGGAATAGGTGTAACCTGGTTGGAATAGGTGTGTCTCTGTGGGTGTGGGCTTAAGTTCTTTACCCTACTTGCCTGGAAGTCAGTCTCCCACTAGCAGCCTTTGGATGAAGACAGAACTCTCAGCTCTGCCTGTGCCATGCCTGCCTGGATACTGCCATGCTCCCACCTTGATGATAATGGACTGAACATCTGAACCTGTAAGCCAGCCCCAAGTAAATGTTGTTTTTTATATAAGAATTGACTTGGTCATGGTGTCTGTTCACAGCAGTAAAACCCAAAGACGCACAGGTTCACACTAGCTAAATCGATACCTATCTACTATTGGATACATGTTGGCTTTCTTTAGTTATCATTCAAAATTAAGTGCTCTAAAAGGAAACATTCACCTACAGGAATGCAAAGACGTTCACTATCCTTTTCTACTACTCCCCCCAAATAGTATTTTTAGTCTCAAGGGAAACCCGTGGATTTTCTTGGAATATGATAAAAATACTTCCCCCGGAAGAATTTTTTTTCACAAAGCATAAGTATTGCCTCAAGATTCTATCACAGAGTTCAGCTCACACAGTGGGGGAATGGAAAAACAAATGTTTCTCCAAGTAGCTCTTTCTTCTCAGTTCAGAACTTTTCCTCAGCCTCAATGATCAACGTTAAAAAGAACTGTTATGGATGCATTATTTTTCTGAATTTACATTTATTTTAATCTTAAGTATTCTAAAAGCTGTAAAATAATCTACTAAGAAGTCTCTGAGAATCTATTAATGGAGCTATTTTCATTTACTCCAAAGATGCTCAGTTCTACTCAATGTTGACAGAAACAACAATAGCTACTGAGTCCCCACCTGTAGTTTTTACTTGCCTGTTGACACTCTGCTCTCCTATGAAAAGAGTTGCTTTCAGGTATGTGACCCTTTGCTCTGGGCCTTAGACATAGGATAGAACTGTTTCAAATGAACTCAAGATCAGCTCCAAATTCAAACCAGTGAGTTTTTGCATAGTTTGTTGCATAACAATTTTTTGTGTTGTATTTTGCTATGTAATAGAGATAGTTAATGTTAGAAGTCAACTTGATTAAAATCTAGATTCACCTGGGAGATGAGCCTTTGGGCAGGTCTGATTAAGCTGATTGAGGTAGGAAGACCTGCCCACTGTGGGCAGCACCACTCCCTGGCTGGCATCCTCTAATGTGTAAATGGTGAAAGGGAACTAAGCAGCCCTATGCATTCCTCCCTCTGTGTTTCTTGACTGTGATTATGACCTGCCTAGGTGCTTCAATCTTCTGCTGCCTGACATCCTTGCCACAGGGGACTGTACTTTGAAATGCTAAACACACCCCTTCTCCCTTAAGTTGCCTTTGTCAGAGTATTTTATCACAGTAGTAGGAAAAAAACTGAAGGCAGCACCTACCACCCTTAAGATAAAAACAAGACAAAATAACATTTTATGACTTGCAACAAATATTTGTTTCCCACAGTCCAATAATTTGAAGATGCTCAATAGGGAAGCCTCATATTTCCTTTGCCAGGGCCACTGAAATACTGTTGGAAATTTCAGTTCCAAGACAGCTCACTCATTTGGCTGGCCATTTACCTTTGGCACTAAATGAAGCCGCTGGGATCCTTCCATGTGGACATTTCCTTGGGATGCTAGTTTCCTCAGACATGCTGCTAGCTGGGTTCCAAGAATAAACATCTTTAAAAACCAGGAAATAGGAACTCACCTTTGTTGTAACATACAGACTCTTCTTGGAACTATGTTTTCAAACTGCTACAATGTTTAACTGATAAAGATACCCTTCTGGTGTAAAGCTTTCTACTAACTATGGGATACATGTTCTTAAGGGTAAGAAATGAACAAAACAACAGTATGAGAAAGATTTATGCAGTCTGAAGAAACATCGCTGTCTTAGTTACTTTTCTACTAGTGTAACAAAACAGGTTTTGCATGAAGAAGGTAATATAAAAGGAAGAGTTTATTTAGGAGTTAGGGTTTCTAAGAGTTCTATTCCATAATTGGCGGGGGGGACAAAAACTGAGAGCTCGTGTCTTGATAGGCAAGTAGGAGGCAGGGAGAGGAAACACTGAAAATGGTGTAAGTCTTTTGAAACCTCAGTGCCCATCCCAAGTGACATACCTCTTCCAACAAGGCCACACTTTCTAAACTTTCCTCAACAGTTCCACAAACTGGGAACCAAGTATTCAAAGATAATAGCCTATGGGGGCCATTCTCATTCAAACCACCACAACTATTAATCTCATATCTGTCTTCTTTGAAGTGTCTCACTTTCTAATAAAGGAACAAATCAGAGCCAAGACCAGTTCTTTTTGGTTCACTTGGCCATATGAAACAAGAAAAGAACTTTGGAGTAAAGGAAGTGAGAATTTGACAATCGGGGTCACTGTGATGTCATGGACAGAAAACAACAACAACAACAAAACTGGAATCAGGTAATCTGGCTACATCCCTATTCACCACTGCCTTAGTGTGACTTTCAGCACATTTCTTAATGTTCTCTGGGTCTGAGGTCTCTCATCAGTAAACTGAAGTGATCAGGGTGGTACTTAAGACTTCTTTTTGTTCTGACACTTTATGAATCATTGTCCCTTTTATAACTCTGACATCTAGATGATGGCCTGGACTTTTCTATATTTAACTCCCCAAAGTCTATTTTTGCTGCATGTCCTCGATAATGAATAGGATTTCTTAGTAAAACTAAACCTTACAAGGTCTGAACAATAATGAGATTCAGAATAACAGCAGCTAAGCTGACTGGGGCAGCTCCCCTCATGACTTAATTCTCCCTGTGAGTGGAAGAAAATGAAAACCTTTTCTACTTCCACTTGAACATGGAAAAAGGAGCCTAATATTTTCAAAGGTAATTTTATTAAAATCAGGGAAACAAAATAGATGAAGTGCTCCCCCCAAAGCTGTCTAACTTCCAAAATTACAGGAAATAAAAGTAAGGACATATTTTCTTGTGCTGAGATCTCCTTATGCCGAGTGGCTATCTCCTGTCCCTTTGGTACAGTGAGAGCCATTGTAGGTTCAAATACCACATTTGCCTTTACAAACTATGATGTGGGCTAAGTTACCTAAGCACTTAATCCTTCCAATTTTAAAAGATGAAAATAATGATACTCATTATTCACAGTTGTCTGGTTAAATTAAATGTTGTAGGCAAGACAACAGGCTCCTAAGCTGGAGGGTTCCTCCAAAGCAGACCCATGTTTATTGAGGGGGTGTAGGTAGCCAATATAGGGCAAGACTATTTTTTTTAACTTTAACTTTTCTTTATTTACATTTCAAATGTTATCCCCTTTCTAGGTCTCCCCTTGGGAAACCACCTATCCCATCCCCCCTTCCCCAGCCTCTATGATGGTGCTCCCCCACCCACCCACCCACACACCCCTGCCTTCTGGCCCTGGCATTCCCCTACACTGGGATATCGAATTATTAAGACTGCTGCTGGAGTGATGCCAGTTTAATGACTTTGGGAAACTCTAGGAACTGTTATAATCAATTCCAATCCAGGATGAAGTCAGTGAGAGTATACACCCACTTCTGTCAGTCATTGATCAAAGGCTACTCCTGGGATTAAAATTTTCTCTTTCATTATAACTCATTGTTGGGAGGTAGAAAGGCTCTCTGGACAAACTTATCAGGTTGGGGTAAGTCTGAAGACCAAAGTTGGTGCCAGACAGAATCTGTAGCAAAAATTCTCACCAACTCTTAATCCTTTTGTTGTTGTTATTGACCAGTTCCTAATACACGTTGGTAGCACTAGGTTTAATTTCAGTTCTTGCACTATTTGTGTACTTTCTGATCAGAAAGACTCTCTTTCCACAATTTCAAAGCCAATGGTGACTAATATAAATTTGTTGAATTGGGTTTACTTCTGCCCTACTGCCTCAATCTCCGGGCCATGAGCCTGACATGGCTGAGTTCCACCTGAACACTGACATCTATAAATCCACACAGAACACTCCAAGGTACAGTCTTGATGAATACCCAAGATTTCCATGCCCTTTTCCAGTGGTTTGGTTTTGAAACTGGTATCCTCGCATAGACCAAGCAGGTCTGGAATTCACAATTCTTTTGCCTTAGCCTTCTAAGTGCTGTGTTCAGAGGCATGAACTACCAGGCCTGCCCAGAAATTCAATTTTTGGTGTTAAACCACACAAACTGTAACATAGCTGCTATCTTGTCCATGTTAATTCCCAAATGCCAGACTCTGTAGACCCCCATTCTGACCCATGCTCCTGTTATACATGTTTTTCTGCTCCACATCTCCTGGTTTAGTTCTATCTATTCATTTTAAAACAATTATTGGTACTATTTGGAGATGACCTGAAGCCTATGACTTGTCAATGAGAACAGTAATTTGAGATATGGCAGGATGCTATTTCTAATTTTCTTCATCAGAACCCTTTAAACCTGGACTTGCTCACCATATTCACCAGAAAACTATACAGGCTAGTATTACTATGAACTTCTGGTGACCAATGTTCAAATATTAGAGGGCTGGTAAGATGACTCAGTGGATCAAGACACTTGCCATGCAAGTTTGGCAACCTGAGTTTGAGACTCAGACCCACATAACATTAGATGGAAAGAACTGACTCCACTAAGTTGTCCTCTGACCTCCATATACACTACAAGGTATGTGCTCCCACCCAACTATGTGAGTATAAGACATGCTTATTTTGTTCATACTCCTGACTTTATCCGAGATCATTATACTCAACAAATGATTTAGCTTTCAATTTTTTTTTAAAAGAAGACCACTGATCAAAATTTCTTCTTACATCTTCAGTCTTCATCCTTTTTCCTGATATACTGAAGGAGACTATCGGTTTTTTGTCCTATTGTCTAGATCTATCCTTTCTGACCTTCTCAAAAATCTTGCCGTCTTAAATCTGTCTTCTTTCTCTGAACTGGAAGCTTTCCATTCCTATTCAAAATATAAACCTGCTCAGGCCTAAATCACAAAAAGATAAATAAATAGAAAACAAAATGATATCTCAATTCCACTGCTTGGTATTTGGCCTTTTAATAGAGAAGCCTGGCCTCTGTCCCTGCCTTCTGGGAGGTAAGCTCTAAACCACTGGAATTTCTGAAGTGATAGGAATGCCTTTACTGTGTCTGGAAACCATGTCCAGGGAGGAGGAAACTGGAAATGATTTCAACCATGGGGGCAATCAATCAGCCAATCACATGCCTCTATATGAAAGCAACAATACAGCTACACCTGAGCAACCCAGCTTGGTTAGCTTCCCAGGAGAGCAAGACTCAATATTTTTACACATATATATTGGGAAGATAGCACATGCTAACGCAGTTGAAACTTTATAATTGGAGTGTGTGTGTGTGTGTGTGTGTGTGTGTGTGTGTGTGTGTGTGCATGTCTGTGCATGCATGTCTTACTTTTGTTTATTTTAATTTAAATTCTTCTGGATACTGAACCATAATTGAATATTAGCAGTATAGGTGAGTTTTGTTAGTGTTTCTCATGAAAATTTATAACTCCGGGATGCTTTTGGGAAACCTTGACAGTAGGAGTAGATCATCTTATGGTCTCTTCCCATGAAATCTGCATTTCAAGAGAGTCTGTTCTTTCCTCTCAGATTCAACGGTTTCTTCCCATCTACTCTGAAGTGTCTCCTTCTATTAATTTTCTGCCCTGTTATAAAACTTCAGTTTCTTCTTTTCTTCCATACTCAAAAAGAAGACTTAGTACCTCCAAATAGAACTTTGAACCCCTCCAAACATGGAAAGGTTTCACTGACCTTAACAAACAAGCTTGAGCTCCTTCACTTTTAAACTTGAAAACTTGTTGAAATTAAATTTCCTGTGTGACAGTTATATTAGTTCTTGCTGACCTTTTGAGCATGCAGTGTTTATATTTTGTCACTTTTAACCCAATTCTCATCATTCTTCTAGTCTGTCCCTCAGTATTTCTTGTCTGCCATTATCCTGATCAACACAGCCTCCTGGTAACACTATCTTTATGACGATAAAATTATTCTTTCAACACGTTACTCTTTATTTCAACAATTGTTCTTTCAGCACATTCAGTTATTAACTACTGCTACATTGGCATCAGCATGTTTTCCTTTCCTTTCTTTTTCCCCTCCACACATTTACATTTCTACTTCCTTGATTTGAGATTTTACTGTTTCTCAGCTGGAGATTCCAAGTCTTAATACTGTTTTCTAGCACTCATCTTCCCACCAATCTTGCAAGCATTGTCTATCAGAACATCCGACTAAAACTTCAACTATCTCCCCTTTGCCTGGATAACAAAGTTTGAGCTTATGAGTATGGCATGGGAAGTCCTTTATGATCCAACCCATGCCTGGTACAAAACCTTCTGTAATTTCCTACTTCATACATTTTCATTTAAAAAACTAAATAGCCTGGAAACACACACAAAACATACAATCTATGCCTTTTTTATTAGATATTTTCTTCATTTACATTTCAAATGCTATCCCCAAAGCCCCCTATAACCTCCCCCCACACTGCTTCCCAACCCACCCACTCCCACTTCCTGGCCCTGACATTCCCCTGTACTGGGGCATATGATCTTCATAAGACCAAGGGCCTCTCCTCCCATTGATGGCCAACTAGGCCATCTTCTGCTACATATGCAGCTAGAGACACAGCTCTGGGGGATACTGGTTAGTTCATATTGTTGTTCCTCCTATAGGGTTGCAGACCCCTTTAGCTCCTTGGGTACTTTCTCTAGCTCCTTCATTATGGGCCCTGTGTTCCATCCAATAGATGACTGTGAGCATCCACTTCTGTATTTGCCAGGCACTGGCATAGCCTCACAAGAGAGAGCTATATCAGGGTCCTTTCAGCAAAATCTTGCTGGCATATGCAATAGTGTCTGGGTTTGGTGGTTGTATATGGGATGGATCCTTGGGTGGGGCAGTCTCTAGATGGTCCTTCCTTCCGTCTCCGCTCCAAACTTTGTCTCTGTAACTCCTTCCATGGGTATTTTGTTCCCCATTCTAAGAAGGAGCAAACTATACATACTTTGGTCTCCCTTCTTCTTGATTTTCATGTGAATCTATGCCTTTTATCTGTATACCTTTAATAATGCTGTTTCTCCTGCCACCCATAGTTTTTTCTTCTTCACTTAAGAACCTCTTCCTTGAGATACAACAATGTCCTGAAAAGGTCTCCAGATATTAAAATGTATCAATATATTAAAATTACCTATTTAGTTCCCTATTCCCCTACTAGATTATAAAATCTTTAAGGATAGGGATCCCAACTGAGTAGTTAGAAAAATACCTCAAATCAACTGAAGCTGTAACTTTTAGAGAGACATTTATGAACACACTACATTTCTAATAGTCGTTTTGTTATTCTTAAGCAGTGATGCTTACCCTCACAAAAAGCCTTCTACAATAGAGGTTCAGATAGTGCAGTTAGCTCTGGTAGTTGGTCATTTCAATCTCAAAGAGTTATATTTTGAAGTGCCGTATACTGTGGTCACAATTGATTCTATTTTGGGAAGAACTGATTTAGGGATGTGTATATAACCATATATATTTAAATTTTAAATATCTACAATTTTATTCTTAGCAATGTCTCTTTGAGAAAAAAGTTCTCAATACAAAACTAAAATATGAAAAACAATTTGCTGCATACCAATAGTCATTATGGAAATATTTACAACATAAGAAAGCTAGATGTATAAAGTTTAAAGTAAACTATAATGCACATATAAAACTTTTTAGATTATGCATTTTCAATAAAAAGAAAAGTTAAGATATGAAATTCTCTGAAAATTTGGTATAATCTTAACTATACAAAATGTTTCAGTGAAAACACAGGAAAACTGGCAGTTAACTATGATTATAATCTTATTTTATTGTCCAAGTTTTCTACAGTTAACATGTATGATGTTTTTCATAAGCATAATTATAGCTTTTATTTTTTTTCCTTTTTGTTTAGGGTTTGTCATTATTGCTGTTTTAAGATATCATCACTTTTCTTGTGTGGAATAAGAAGTAAGATAAACTCAATTAATATCAGGCAGAATAAACCAGATTCAAACCAATAGGAGTCAAGTTATTATCCAAAGCTACAGATACGATGAATCTACTGAGGCTTCTACCAAGGCATACAGATATCACAGAAAATACATAGAGAGATCCGAATCCTAGAATCTAGTTCATTAGAAAGCCTAACCCTCCAACCATACTTCTTTGACTTCACTCTAGGGGTCATAGCAGAAACACAAGACTCACTCAATCTTTAACCATTTTAGTTTCTCATACTAACCTTTATTTTTATCATTAGCTTGTTAGTCCTTGACTTCTACATTCCTTTGATTCATCTCTGTTTCCTACCATTTATTCAATCTCTCTGTTAAGCAGAACCCAGTGGACCCAAACTAGCTTTTTTTCCTTAAACTCAGTGAATGTGAGTATGTGAGCATGTATAGATGGGCATGTGCTTGTGGTTGCCCATGGAGTCCAGAAGAGGATGTCAGATGCCTTGGAGCTGGAGTTATGGAGTTATAAACAGTCCTGAGGCATACATCCAGTGTAGAACTTTGTGTATTTCATTCCTTCCCCTCCTGTTTTTTTCTATTCCGCTCCCCTCCCTCTCCTTGCTGCTAAGTATGTGGATGTTCTTGTGAGTGAGAGTGGGAACGTGGGTGACAAGGAACGCAGGTGAAGTCAGGGAACACCCTCAAGTGTTCCTTCTTGGCTTTCCTGTCATTTGAAACAGGGTCTCTTTTCACTGCTATGTACAAGCAGGGCTGAGGGCCCACATATTTCTGGGATTCTGCCTGCCAGTCTTGCCCTAGGGGCACTGCAAATGAGTACGAGCACCAACACACTTAGCTTCATATGATTCTGAGAATTAGATCTCATGTCCTCAGGCTTTACATACTAAATGTCTCCCAGTCCAATGCTTATATCCCTTTGTCTCATGTCTTTGTCATACTTGCATCATTTGAATTTGGAGTACATCATCCCCATTTCTTCTTCTATGAATGGAAATAGAGGGTTTTTTTTTTGTTATTGTTTTTTTTTTCCTAACAGATGTGAGCAAATTACAGTCCCTTTTCTAAGGTTCATAACAAGAAAGCCATTTGGTATAGCTTAAGGATATATCCAAGATAAGGAAATGGTAGAGCTTGAAATTCTTCTGGAGAAGCAGAAAGGTTTATCTGTAGAACTAGAAACAGGACGCCTCCTCTGGCATGCTTTACAGAATTCTACTTTATAATTCAAATAGAACTACAAGAGGTTAAAAGAACATTTTTAAACCAACATCTTAAGTTACAGGTGGGAACATGGAGATACTCAGAACTTCCACGAGCCATTCAAGGTTAGAGACTGGGAACTAGGACTAGGGCCTTATGGATACCATGGCAACAATTTCTAGTGTGTGCAACTAAAGAGAAGGCAGCTGCTTTCTTAAGTGTTTTAGAAGAGGAGGCCTTACAAGATCTTCAACTTCAACTAATGCAAACAGGTTCTATTTGGGGGCAAGATTTAGGGACTCAGAACTCCTTTGACCCTGAGGTTATTCCCAGAGGATGTGTTGAAAAAGCAAATAAGAGTCAATTACTATTTTGACTTAAATTAGCTGGGGAAAAAATTGAAACCACTGCCTCCTTTCATCTCTTGAATGCTGTTGACTAAAGGAGAGGCTGATTAGAGCTCTTAGTCTGGAATGCTGAGCAGCTCTGGGCAAGAATCCTGCATTCCAAGCTGACCCTGCCCCACTAGGAACAACAGGGTGAAAACAGGCATTGATCACACAGACCCAACTCTCTACTACCCCTTTGCAAATAGAGCAGTGTTTACTAAGATTGCTATAAAAAGGTATTTATCTAATTAGAGAGTGATTCCCTCTTTTACTAGTGAGCAATTAGGCCATACTTTAGTACATTAAGGAGTTTTTGTAAATCCAACTGCAAGCATATAAATTCTGTAATTGTGTAATTGTACATTGGGCACAAAACCATGTTTTTTCTTCTATTTTGGCTTGACCATTTTAAAAAGCAATTTGGGGTTTTCTAAGCTAATGCTAATGTAGTGAGTGTTTTTAAAGCATAGGGTAATACATATAATTTAGCCATTCTTTGGCCTTAAATCAGAACCAGAAAATAGCACAAATTCTATACAAACATCAACTACTTATTCTGTCTTTCTTCATCTCAAAGCTAGGTGATAATTCTTTTGTCTTGTAATTTTTTTAGGTATGATGCTAATATTATATTATTCTTTAGCATAGAAAGCATGAGAATATTATGATCAAATAATTTTATACACCTTCCTTTAAGCTGGCTGCAACTCATATATATAAATTGAATTTATCTTAATTAAATTATGTTTGCACTATAGGAATGATGAAGAAAAGTAACAATCATGAATAAATTCTATTTTCAAAAAAATAAGATAAAAGAAAATTAAAAATCCCAATATGAATCAGAGCAAATTAATGAGAACCAGAAATTTTAAAAGTTTAAGAAAAAAAAAACAACTCTGTTTGAATATCAGATTTATTGGGTTGAATATGATTATAGATCAAAACATAATATTGTCAATATTTGACTGTGTTTTTACTTAGTGAAAGGTAAAATTGTAGGCATGTGAAGGATGGAAGAAGGGAGTGTAATAAGAAAGAGCAATCGAGGGAGGAAACACCATAAAATTATATTATTGGCATGTTGTAATGAAATTCTTTACTTCATTCAAGTAACATATGCTAATGAGAAGTAATGCCCAGTTTAAAAAGGAAATAACAACACAATGAAACCCTTCTCAATTGAGCCACACATGAATGGTGCCAGAAACTTTCCATTACATTGTTACCATGTTCCATTATTATTTATACTCCTTATGTCAATAGGCAAAACTTTTTTCCTTCTGGGTAAATGGGTGTGTTAAGTTAGAATTCAAATTAAAAAAATAGAAATACATAATACTAAGAAAATTTCATAAACTCTAAAAAATATTTAAGCGCACTGAAACTGACAATAAACCAATTCCCTGGCTGATCAGTTGCTATTAATACCACCAAGAACTATTACTATTTATTGAATACATAATATAAGTCACACATTTAATGCATTTCACACATTCACCTCAATTTATTTGTATACCATTAACACAAGCAGTGGTGTGCTTTATAAACAACTATTTTAGAATGCAAAATGTCTGAATTTGTTGTGTTTTCTGATCTCCATGGCATAAATATTTTTGCCTTCTTTGAATTTCAGCTACTAATTTGACTTCACAGATGTGGTCGGACTAGGAAGAGATGTGCAATAGTCTCTATTATGTAGTAGTTCATTGTACCAGCTACCATAGACATAAATCATCCCTAAGCCCAGAGCATAGTAAAATAATTAGAAAGTGATAAGTACTGGATGCTTATTATTTTCATATGATTTATTTCATATATAATTATATTTGTCTTGATGGCTAGGTTTAAAAACCAGCTCACAAAATTTCTGAACATTTACTTTTTCAGGAAAGCCATCATAGATGAAGTTGCATTTGCTATTCATTTTCACTGAAAATAAGAAACAGTAATACACAAACATTAAATAATTTGTAAAAGTTGTACACTAGTAAATTCAAATCCTGAATGGCCAGACTAGAAACCTTAGTCCTTAATTCTTAAGGTAACTTTCATATAATCTAAGAAGAGCAATTTTAATTGTAGATGAATTGAGTCTATACAAGGCTAAAAGTAAAAAGCAGTTTGTGAATTTAAAGTTCTGTCTCCTAAGAGAGGGCCTGTTGGGAGTAAAGACTCGGGTCATTGGTGACAGGATTCTGTTTCATGACATTGTCTAAGATTAGTCAGAAAGGGCTAGTAATTCAGAAGAATGCGAGAATGGTGAGTGTACCCATCTATTAGACATAAGCAAGGGACACTGAGGGGTGAAGGACCTATGGGAAGGGCTCATTAGTCTGTAACATGCAAGGAATTCCGTCTTCTTGATTTGTCTGCGATGAGGTTCCTGTAGATTGTGACAGATACCACCAAACAGTCTCACAATTTTTTTTTTCCCAGAGAAATGAAAGGAAAACGTGATAGGATCCCTAGGTGATTTCTGTTACATTTTTTCTTATGTTGGCCACACCATGTGTGAACGTGAGAGAAAAATCTTTCGAGAATCTTTTCTTGTCTTCT
Source organism: Mus pahari (assembly GCF_900095145.1). Taxonomy (NCBI): domain Eukaryota; kingdom Metazoa; phylum Chordata; class Mammalia; order Rodentia; family Muridae; genus Mus; species Mus pahari. The sequence goes on along the minus strand of NC_034613.1, from coordinate 136,835,243 downwards.
ACCTTGTTGAGTCAGAGTCTCTCTTGTACTCGAAGCTAGCAGGCCCATGAGTTAATGGGCAATTTTTCTGTTTCCAATCCCCATTTCCTAGTAGGAATGCTGAGATTATAGACACACACAGCTGCAGCAGGGGTGTTAATGTAGATTCTGGGGATTGAAGTGAGGTCTTCAGGTTTTTATGGTTAGGGCTTTTACCCTGAGCCATCTTCCAGACCCAACAGCTACATAATTTTTTAAATAACAACAACAAAAAAAACAAAACAAAACAAAACAGGAAGTGTGTTTGTTTCCTAGAGTTAAGTTTAAAGCAATTTTTTTTTCTTCAAACGACTTTCTCTGGAAATAACTTCTCTGCTTATCAATTCTTGTTTTAGAATTCACTTCAAAAAATTCATTGTGGGACACGTAAACAAAATAAGCTAGTATTTTTTCAGTATTTACATCAAACTAAAAGTTAAACTTATAAACTGTTTTAGAATTGAAAAATAGACGTGGGCTTTTTGATTAATAAACAATGAGAACTGTGAACAATAAATTGTCATTAGAGTTTTTTGCCTTACATTCATATGAATACACATGTGTATGCTGCTGCTACTTACAATTGTGTTTGTTTATGAATGCCAAAGATTGATGACAGTTGTCTTCCTCAATTTATTCCCACCTTGTTTTTTTGAGACCATCTCTTCACTGACATTAGACCTTACACCAGCAGCTAGGCTGGTAGGCCAGCAGGTTCTAGGATCCCTTCCAAGTTTTGCTTCTTCATGCACGTGGCATGCTAAGTCTGTTCTGTGGGTGCTGGAATCTAAGCTCAGGTCTTTCTACTTGCACAGAAAGCACTTTAACTACTGAGTTATCGCCCCAGCCCCTACAATTTTATTTTTGCAAACACATACTTCATAATCTTCATAGCATTGTAGTTGCTGTTTCAAATCACATCCTTGCAGAGCTGGTAACAAATCTCGTGTTCACTTTGTATAAAACTACAGAGAAATCCAAGGTCTAGAGGATAAACTTCTTGCAGATAAACTTTTTACTAATTTTTAAAAATGTCATTTATGTGATATGTTCAACATCATCTATCTGTAGCATAAGCAAAGTTCTTGTTGGCAATTTGAGCTTTCTGGAATTAACTTTTCAACCTCCCCCCCCCCCCGAATGATGGCAGTGAACTCATCACAACACCAAGACTCACTCAGAAGGCTAGTTTTCCTCTCCACTGAGCTGCTAATATTGTTAGTGTCTTCTCTAGTATGAAGATCTGTTCTTCAATCGTGATAACAGTTGGGTATTTTCAAAGACAAAAAAGAGCTTTCTTCATTACCGGTTTGTTTAGTTCTTAAATTATGAGACCACATCCTTACAGAGTCCATTTGACTCATGATCCTACTCTACATCCCTCTTATTCTGTTTGGGGAGTCAATATGCAGTAAAAGCATAAAGGAGGAAAACCCAGGGTTTTTTTGCATTTTGACAACAATATCCTAAACTCTCCAAATCTTAATTAACTTTCAACTTGTGAACCCAATTTTTATCACCAACTCCCAAGTCCTTCCATTCTCAAGAGACATAGCCTTGATGAGGCTAAGCTCATTTCTGTCCCTAATGCTCTATGGTAACTAATTTGAAAGATTAAAAAAGAAAAAAAGGTTTATGAAGGCAGGAGGCTCCTTCAGATTGAATGTGTCCTCAGTATATCCACCTTAAACAGCTGGGAACAATAATCATGACTTTACAGGGTTTTATTATCCAGAAACTCTTTCCATCTTTGCCTCTTTTGACCTGATGGACCAAGACAGGGCCTGGCCATCTAAGTACCCTCCCAACTCACTTCACAATGCTTTACTCTATATCCGTCAACCCTGCAATGGAAACAAGAGTAGAGTTTACAAGATGGGATTAATGGGTTAGTAGGCCAGTCTTACCAGATGTTTTTGTGTTTCAGAAATCACCTGTCTCTCTACTCCCACCCACTTCCCCAATCCCCACTATTTGCTGTGCATTAAAACCAAAAAGCTTGAAATAACTGATGTATAAGTTCCTTTCCAGTGCTGAAGTTTTTTGGCTTGCTGATTCTAGAAGATGATAATGCTTTTAGCTCAAAGGAAAGTGGACCTAGTCACTTAGCAGGGTCAAAAGGTATCTCCTGGTAGTAAAAGTGTCTTGTTACTTTCAACCACACTTTCCCTCAAATTGCAGTCTTGTTGGTTCTCTTTTACTCCATGTTTATGTAGCTTCCTGAGTTAACAGAGGAAAAAGTTAGGTTTCCTTTGTTAAAACTGGGGCCTTGGGATTGGGTGCCTACTTAAGTATATATGAGGTCCTGGCCTTGATTCCCAGCATAAACAAACAAAAATCTGGAAAGGACCTGAGGAATTCAGAGGGGACATAGGGTTTTTCTCTGTGGCCATTATTGCATACAAAGTAAGCCATAGATTTCAACAGCATGATTCTTTACCAACTTCTAGTTCACAGAAATTTCATAACAACATTTGAAGTCTCAAGTATTTCCCTCAATAATAACATAGTTGTCAGTTACTGCACAACTATTTCATGTCAGGCATATCTACATAACTCATTATAGGCATTATCTCACTTACTTCAACTCTAACACCATCTTAAGTCCACAAATGCTAAAAGTTCTCAGGGAGTCCTGGTAATTTGCACTGACTCATACAGCCAATGTTTCAGAGCCAGGATTAGCACAAGGCTTCATCAATTGCTTCAGTCCATCTGTTTTACACTATGTCATTAATTTTCAAATTATGTTCCAATGGAATCCTAAATGTCTCCTGGAGATGATCATTATCTAGAGGGGTGGGGGAGGCAAGAAGGAACAAGTATAGAGAATGGGCTGTACCCCTGTCTGCATCGTGTCTGTCTCACTCACCTACCACTTTTAAGCCTTGATAACATTTCTTTGGCTACTTTGTTTTTTTGAGTCTGTGATACCCTTCTGACACCACTACAGCCATAGAAGTTTTGTACGCTTTTATCTTACATTTGCATATGTTAATTTACCATGAAACTGATGACTGAATAATAAAAAGCAAACCATTGTACATCATTATGTTGTTTTCACTATAGATTCAGAAATGTTCTGTTAGAAGTTGATTATTCAGAGGTATGCAAAACCGAATCATCAGAAAAAAGGGGGGGGGAGCTATCTGGCTACTACTGCTTGCTTTCTCTCTAAAAGTAAACTAGGGTTAGACAAGATGATCATTTGATGTGTGGTGGCCTTTGGCTGAAAAAAAATATACTCTCATTTCCTTCCAAACAGATCATTTTCTTAAACAGAGGTAACATGACTGACTTTTAAAGAGAGGATTGTTCACCTTTTTCTCATTTATTAAAAGAATTCATAGCTGTCTTTAAAAAAAAAACCATTAGGTAAAACTATTTAGAAACCTGAGCAGAGATCAGTTACAATTTGTACTTTTTTATTAAAACAAATGAAGATATTCCTCAAGAGACTTCTTAATTTTCTCATGGTATTCTTTTTTTTTTTTCTTAAGGAATTTCCTTATTTTTCTTTTTTTTTATTAGATATTTTCTTTATTTACATTTCAAATGTTATCCCCTTTCCTGATTTCACCACTCAAAACCCTCTATCCCCTCCCCTCCCTCTGCTTCTATGAGGGTGCTCCCCCACCCACCCACTCACTCCCGCTTACCCTGTCCTGGCATTCTTGAGATGCACATGTGTCCATATCCTGGCATATGCAAAGAGAATTCCGGGTACTAGACCCCCAGTATTTTAGATGAATATACTGGAACAATTGACATCATGGTAGGATTCAGGAGGCATCACCATAAAATGTCTCACTACAGCTTATTGAGTAGTTTAAACTGAAAGAACTGGTAAAAATTACTAAAGTTTCCTCTGATGTTTCTTGTCATTCTCTGAAGCAGGCTGTAATCCCTGGGAAAGTTTTTCTGGCTTTCCCCTAAAGTAAATGAGAAGCTCTACTTTGAGATGTGGCCCCCTTATTCCCAGAGGAAAATAGTGTGGATGGTCATGGAGGAAGAATCTGAACAAAGGGATCTTCCTAATTTTCCCTAGTCAATTTATCAACCATAAGGTTTTTATTCTAGTATACACACCCACAGCATCAAACCCACTTAAAAAACTACTATAATCTAACAGTTTCTTTGAGTTTCCACTTCTTTATAATATTTCCCAAGTCACACAAGCTCATAATCATACATTTTTAAATTTTCCATTGTTGATCTGTCTTTTGTTATAGAGACATCAGCCATGAATCTAGGATGAGCAGATAAAAGATTTGTAAGATTTGTTTTTTCCTTTCCTTACAGTTGTCAGGTGGCTTGGTGCAAGAGCAAGTTGCCCTTGGGAAACCTGCTTGTTTAATCTGTTTACTAAACAACAATCAGTCTACTAATCAAATATGGTTTTTGGATAAGCAGAGAGAGGAATCAAAAATACTCAGAAAATGAATGATTTCTTGGCAAAGGAATTATAAAACAGATTCTAGCACATATTATGAAATCATAGTTTTAGAAAGTTAGAGTCCTGTTGATTTTAGCATTGTCAATTAGAGAACCTAAGATTTGGATACCACCCAGTGTATCATCCAGAGAGATGAGGCATTTAGCTCATCATACTGATTGGTTGTTTCTTTCAGGAGTGACTCTGACCTATATATTCAGGAATTGAAACTTTATCAAGAGGGAAGGATGTATAAGAGTATTGTGGTGTGAAATTCTCGATCATAAATGAAACTAAAAAGACATTCAGAAGAGATAGGATTGTAGTTTGTGTAATGTTTGTTCATAGCTATTTTGTGGAATGGTTATCTCAATATTTCCTCTAGAGGAAGAGGGAGGGAAAATAGTGATACCCTGGGGAGGAAACAAACAGTCCCTGAAGAAAGGCATTGACCTCCATATGGTTTGTTAGGACAGTTGTAGGAATCCTAGCAGTGTCACCTGCTTCCAATGATGCTCTGGGAACAGCGTATGGCAGGGAACCAACAGACTATGAAAACAGTGACACTCTTTGCCTTGAATGGCACTTTTGTATGGCACATCTTTTAAGACATGTAAAACTTGGTTGTAAGAATAGAAGTGCAGGTGCACTGTTGTGTTTTCCCATATACAGGAACCAGCAGATACTCAATGCTGTGTGTGAGAAAAAGGGAAAACCTTGCAACATGTCTCTTCAATAACAGGTAAATGAAGTGATTGAGAAAAAAAATTAGTTACCAATGTTAATGAATGAGTACACTTTGGTATGGAATATGTGGATAGCAAACACAAGTTGTCCCCTTCCATTACAGACTGCTTGCAGCATTACATCTGCTCCCTAAAACAAGTCTGATGAAGGAGAAAAACCTCAAGTTTCTGGAGATATAGTAACTTGTCCATGGTGACCAGCTCAGGATTACAATTGAACTCCTTATTTAAGAGTCTCTATAATTTTATTATCAGCTTTTCAATATCAAGGAAGGAATATGGAAGTTTTTAGTGAAACTCAAATTCACAGTGGGAACAAAAGAATAAGGTTTCTTTGCTTTGCTACTATAAAATTTTTAAATTATTTTGAGCTATTTACTCATTTAGCATCAGAAAAGGAAAATACGTTTTAATCATTAGTCTACAAAAAGTATTAATTTATTGAAATATAAAATCAATGTTTAATAATTATAACCTATAATGAATATTTGACTCCAGATAATTATTCCTTGCTTAACTGTAGATAAAAAAATCAATATTTCCCCCTAAACAAAGGATCAAGGAAAGCAAAATTATCAAGCACCAACAGCAACTGAATTAGTATGGTTTCTATTACAGTACAAAACACTCAATTTGCCCAGTTTTTAATTTAAGTTCAGAGAATAGAACATTTTATTCATGAGAACAAAGAATATTTTAACTCCATACGAAGACTGGACAAGTATCAGATGTAGTGGAAAAACTATTTGAAAACAGATAAAATGGACCCTGTACCTCACAAGCTCTCAGCAGGCTGTTCTTCATCCTCAGCTCTGGCTTTTCTGCAAGATTCTGAGAAAGATCTGTAGCATGAAAAACTAAAGAGAAAATAGAGAGCTTGTACTTTGAGAGTTTTGCTTTATGGATTAGAAAATGAAATTCCACTGACAGTAAATGACTTAATGGCGATTATGCAAATCCTGAGGAATTAGGACTGCCTCATTTCTTCTTCACTTGACTCCTCATAGCATCATGCTATATGAAAGCCAGGTTCATAATATTATGAAAGAGTGCTTGATTTATACAGTGATATCCTAGGTTAAAGAACCTTTCTCCAAGAACTAGCTGTTGATTCAGCCAAGTCCATGTCTCTTAAGAGTTTCAGATTTTACAAATTATAATTAAAATTCTAATACAAGCTATACAACAGGGCTACTAAGACAAAATTTTCATACAAGCTATACTACAGAGATGATAAAACTAGTAAGGTAATACATAGGCGAGTACTTTGAAAACATGAAGTTCATCAGAAGCAGTGATAGTGCTGATAATAGTGATGATTTTTATTACTCTAGTTTTATTTATTAATCATTTTGTTTACATTTTGTTTGTTTTTCAGGACAGGGTTTCTCTATGTAGCCCTCTGTCCTGGAACTCACTTTGTAGACCAGGTTGGCCTTGAACTCAGAAATCTGCCTGCCTCTGCCTCCCAAGTGCTGGGATTAAAGGTGTGTGCCACCACTGCCCCAGCTTATTTGTTTCCATTTCAAATGTTGTTCCTCTTCTTTGTCTCCCATCCACGAATCCTCCACGCCCTCCCCCTCCCCTTTGCCTCTAAGAGGATGCTCCTGCACCCACCCACTCCTGCCTCTCCTCCCTTTCTCTGAGGCAACAAGCCTTCACAGGAACAAGGGCCTCCCCTCCCATTGATGCCAAATAAAGCAGTCCTCTGCTACATATGTAGCAGGAACCACTGACCCACCCATACATACTCTTTGGTTGGTGGTTTAGTCTCTGGGAGCTCTGTGTGGTCTGGTAAGTTGAAACTGTTGTTCTTCCTATGGGATTACAATCCCCTTTAACTCCTTCAGACCCTAACTCTTCCATTGGGATCCCCAGGGCTCATTCCAATGGTTGGCTGTGAGTATCTGTATCTACCTTAGTCAGATACTGGTAGAGCCAGCCATACTAGGTTCCTGTCTGCAATTACATCTTGGCATCAGCAATCATATTGGGGTTTGGTGTCTGTGGATGGAATGAGTCCCACAGTGGAGAGATCTCTGAATGGACTTTCCTTCATCCTCTATTAAGTTCTTGTTTTCAAATTCTAGTTGAAAGGAAGAACTTCCATTGGAAGAACTGTGACAAGTTTTATTGAAAGAATCACTAGAAATAATGAGACTTGTGTTTTGATACAATTTTAATGAATAAGGGGGCCACAGCCCCCAGAGGAGGCTCCACTCCCAGGTGGTCAAACACACCCAGGATCTTAGGATCAGGGGTAAGGAAGACACAACATCTTTTCCAACACCACTGGGAAACTGGGACCAGAAGGATCCTGGGACACAGGAACCCCGCCTGACCAGTGGCTTGGGTTTCTTCCAGTCTGCCCTGGTTTACCTTGGGTGCATGTTAGGCAGCCAGTCCCACAACCCCCAGAGGAGGATCCACTCCCAGCCACTCTAGCATACCCAGGATCACAGGATCACAGGAGCTTGGACACACCAGGGTCTCAGAGGCACCTTGACTCCCAGGAACTCTGACACACCCAGAATCTCAGGATGATAGAATACCGGAATCATAGGATCACAGAGAAAAGTGGACTCTGAGGAGTTCTGGCTCAACCAGGATTACAGGAAGGACAGGCTCCAGTCAAATATAGTGAGATTAGGGAGCACTAGAGATAATCAGATGGTGGGAGGCAAGAGTAAGAACATAAGAAACAGAAACCAAGGTTACTTGGCATCATCAGAACCCAATTCTCCCAACATGGCAACTCCTGGATACACCATCACGTGGGAAAAGCAAGACTCAGATCTAAAATCACTTCTCATGTCGATGATATAGGACTATAAGAAGGACATAAATGTTGGGGTCTCCCACCTCCACTAACCACTCCCCCTCCACAGGCACACAAGCATACCAGAGTTGCTACCCAGGTCTCCCAGAATGCAGCTTCGTCGTCATCACCGCCCACTGTCGCCACATACTGTCTGACGTCGTCACCGCCCACTCATTCAGACCCACCTTCCAGACACAGCATGATCGGACCACGCGCCATAGAGAGAGACAGAGGGACACGGGGGAGGGCTGAGGGTTCTCCCTTGTCCGATTAATAAAGCATGCTCTGATAGGCGCAAACCACCAGGGCATTCGTTTTTTCCTTGCAGCTCATTCTTATCTTAGGATGTTTAGCCCTTCAGTATGAACCCAGTCCAAGGTGTTTTCTGCCCACGCAGATACACACAAGTGGC
>NC_034613.1:136817331-136826800 GCF_900095145.1 Mus pahari | reverse complement strand
GTGGGTAGGGGGACAGAGGTGGGGGGAGGGGTATGGGAAACTTTCGGGATAGCATTTGAAATGTAAATAAAGAAAATAATAATAAAAAAAATGTTAAACTAAAAAAAAAAAAAGAAAGAAATACAGGAGAACAAAGGTAAACAGATACACGCCCTTAAAGATGAAACACAAAAATTCCTTAAGAATTACAGGAAAACACAATCAAACAGGTGAAGGAAATCACAAAACCATCCAAGATCTACAAATGGAAATAGAAAAGAATAAAGAAATCACAAAGGGAGACAACCCTGGAGATAGGAAACCTAGGAAAGAGATCAGGAGCCATAGATGGAGGCATCGCCAACAGAATACAAGAGATAGAAGAGAGAATCTCAGGTAGAAGATACCATAGAAAACATTGACACAACAGTCAAAGAAAACACATAATGCAAAAAGCTCCTAACCCCCAAAATCCAGGAAATCCATGACACAATGAGAAGACCAAACCTAAGGCAGGCCTATCAGAACTATACCAGATTTCTCACCAGAGACTATGAAAGCCAGAAGATCCTGGAAAGATGTCATATAGGCCCTAAGAGAACACAAATGCCAGCCCAGGCTACTATACCCAGCAAAGCTCTCAATTACCATAGACGGATAAAACAAGATATTCTATGACAAAACCAAATTTACATAATATCTTTCCACAAACCCAGCCCTACAAAGGATAATAAATGGAAAGCACCAACAGAAGAAGGGAAACTACATGTTAGAAAAAGCAAGAAAGTAATCTTTCAACAAACTCAAAAGAAGATAGGCACACAAACATAATTCCACCTATAACAACAAAAATAACAGGAGTAACTATCATATTTTCATTAATAGCTCTTAACATCAATGGACTCAATTCCCCAATAAAAAGACATAGTCTAACAGACTGGATATGTAAACAAGACCCAGCATTTTGCTGCATACAAGAAATGCATCTCAGTGACAAAGACAGACACTACCTCAGAGTAACAGTTGGACTACAATTTTCCAAGGAAATTGTCACAAGAAATAAGCTGGAGTAGCCATTTTAATATCAAATAAAATCCACTTTCAACAAAAAGCTATCAAAAAGGATAAGGAAGGACACATTATACTGATCAAAGGTAAAATCTACCGAGATGAACGCTCAATTCTGAACATCTATACTCCAAATGCAAGGGCACCCACATTCATAAAATAAAATTTACTAAAGCTCAAAGCACACATTGCACCCCACACAATAAGACTTTAACACCCAACTGTCAGCAATGGACAGATCATGTAAACAAAAGTTAACAGAGACACAGTGAAATTAACAGAAGTTGTGAACCAAATGGATCTAACAAATATTTATAGAACATTTAATCCTAAATCAAAAGAATATAATTTCTTCTCAGCACTTCATGGTACTTTCTCCAAAATTGACCATATAATTGGACACAAAGCAGGCCTAAACAGATACAAGAAGTCAGATTAACTACAGGGAACTGAGACAGTACTCAAATTAATAAAATCAGAAAAGAAAAGGGAGGGATAACAATGGAAACTGTGGAAATTAAAAAAAAAAATCATCAGATCCCACTACAAACGTTTATACTAAATTGGAAAATCTGAATGAAATAGACAGTTTTCTAGACACATACCAGATTCCAAAGTTAAAACAGGATCAGATAAACCATCTAAACTGTCCCATAACCCCTAAAGAAATAGAAATAGTCATTAATAGTCTCCCAACCAGAAAAATACCCAGGACCAGGTGGATTTAGTGCAGAGTTCTATCAGACCTTTAAAGAAAACCAATAAAACTACTTTTCAAACTATTCTACAAACTAGAAACAGAAGATGCATTACCCAATTCATTCTATGAAGCCACAATTACACTTATACCTAAACCACACAAAGACCAAACATAGAAAGAGAACTTCAGATCAATCTCCCTTATGAACATTGATGGAAAAATACTCAATAAAATTCTTGTAAACCCAGTCCAAGAACTCATCAAAAACTTCATCCACCATGATCAAGTAATCTTCATCCCAGGGATGCAGGGATGGTTCAATATACAGAATTTCATCAATGTAACCCACTACATGAACTCAAAGAAAAAATACATCATCATTTTATTACATGCTAAAAAAGCATTTGACAAAATTCAGTATCCCTTCATGTTAAAAGTTTTGGAAAGATCAGGAATTCAAGGCCCATACCTAAACATACTAAAAGCAATATAGAGCAGACCACTAGCCAACATCAAACTAAATGGAAAGAAGCTTGAAGCAATCCCACTAAAATCTGGGACTAGACAAGGCTTCCCACTCTCTCCCTACCTATTCAACATAGTACTTGAAGTTCTAGCTAGGGAAATTAGATAAGAAAAGAAGGTCAAAAGGGTATGCACTCACTGATAAATGGATAATAGCCCCAAAGCTCCAAATAACCAGGATAGAATTCACAGACCACATGAAGCTCAATAAGAAGGAAGACCAAAGTGTGGGTGCTTAGGTCCTTCTTAGAAGGAGAACAAAATACTCACAGGAGCAAATACAGAGATAAAGTATTGAGCAGAAACTGAAGGAAAGGCCACCCGGAGACTGTCCCATCTGGGAATTCATCCCATATACAGTTCCCAAACCCAGACACTATTGTGGATGCCGAGAAGTGCATGCTGAAAGGAGCCTGATATGGCTGTCTCCTGAGAGGCCCTGCCAGAACTTTACAAATACAGAGGCAAATGCTCACAGCCAACCATTGGACTGATCGCAGTTCCCCAATAGAAGAGTTAGAGAAAGGACTGAATGAGTTGAAGGGTTTTGCAACCCCATAGGAAGAACAACAATTTCAGCCAACCAGATCCCCCAGAACTCCCAGGGACTAAGCCATCAACAAAGGAGTACATATGGCTCCAGCTGTATATGTAGCAGAAGATGGCCTTGTCATGTATCAATGGGAGGAGAGTCCCTTGGTCCTATGAAGGCTGGATAGATGCCCCAGTGTAGCAGAATCGAGGGTGGGGAGGTGGGAGTGGGTGGGTGGGTGGAGGAACACCCTCATAGAAGCAGTGGGAGAGAGGATGTAATAGGATATTTCTGGGAGGGAGCGAAACTGGGAAAGGGGATAACATTTGAAATGTAAATAAAGAAATTATCCAATTAAAAAAGGAAAAAAAGAAAAAGGGATAATTGTCAGGCTTGCTGAATATGATAGGATGCCCAGTTAAATTCAAATATATGTAAATAAAAATAGTATTAAGCACATTACAAATATTACAGAAAACATATTTATATACTGCTAAGAAATTATGAGTTTATATTCCAGTGGGTATTCTCTACTTTTATTAACTATATCTTAGAACCCCAACAATTAGAGAGCATCTTGACTTCATTTGTGTTGTTAGAACAAAAAAATGTAATGGAAATAATTATACACAACACAAACTATTATTCGTAATTGTGGAGTCTGAGATGTCCAATACCAAGGTGCCAGGAGGTTTAGCATCTGGTGAGGGCCGAGTCTGTAATTTCAAGATGGTATATTTTATTGTGTTCTCAGATGGTAGAAAGAGTGAGCAAACTCCTTGCACTTCCTTTTAATACCATCTCTAACGGTTCTGATCCAGGATTTACTCATTTTTCTCCAGGTTCTATGCCATGCTATTACATCAGTGACTGAATTGAATATGTGGATTTTAGGTGGTACAGGATACATTAAGATCCTAAAAGGAAGGGATTTCTGAGAATGTTAGAAAATGGTATGTTAAAGCAATGGCTGGAGGCAATTTTATAGTCTTTACTGTAGCTATGTGGGACTGAAAGGAAACAAAAACAAGGTGGCTTTTTTTGTAGGATCCCTTTGAAAACAGAACCTATGAAATGCTGACTTGAAGCCGTTATCTTTCTGTATGGTGGCACATGCTGATAATCTGTACGGTTGTGAAGTGGATGCAAGAGCATCAGCAGTTCAAGACTAGCCTTGACTAAATAAGGAGTTCAAGATCAGCTGGAGTTATATGAAACTGTGTCTTAAGAAAAATTAAAGAAAGGAAGGAAGGCAAAGAGGGAGGGAACAAAGATAGGTGGGTGGTCAAGCAGTAATTTGTGTAGGGTGTGAGGTCAATAAATTTGGAGAGGAAATTAAAAATTGAGAGCCACTAGTTTCACTAACATTCCTACACCATGCCTTCTAGAAGGGAGGAAAGGACTACTTATCCCCCAGTTTCCAGTTTAATAGTCATTCATGGAGAGGGCAAGAAAGGATATTATAATATGCCATTACAATTTGGGAGTTTAATATAACTGAAAAAGCAGCCCGTACAGAGGACTGCTCTCTCCCCTCTTCTCTGTTTAGCTAAAAACCAAGGCATTTGAAGGTGCTTTCCTTCCCCTCTCTGCTAGCAGGAAGAAAGACTCTTAACCACAGGCTTGTTAATCACCGAGACAACTCAAGGCTCTTATCAGCTCAAAAGCAACATGCAAAACAAACCTTACTAAATAACCTTTATCTTCCAATAGGCCTCTGTGTTTGTCTTCTCACAATTTACCATGCCTAGATGCTCAAGTCCTGTTCCTTTGTCTTCCCACTGCTCCTCCAACTCATTGCCTTTTGTTAAAATTGCATTTCAGCCAGTGTGTTTGACTGCTTCTTTGTTGTTTTTCACTTCCTTTTTCTACGAGATCTCTATGACATGTAAAAATATTAGCATCGAATAAAATGAGCCTTTTCTTCTATTAATCTGTCTTTTGTCTGCTGCAATTGCAGGGCCTTGTGTGCAAAACATAAAGTGACAGTGGCAAAGGTTTTGCCTACCCACACAGACTTATTGACATTCTCACACAGTGAAGCTGAAAAACCCCCCTCAGATGAGCTATATCTGAATTCTTTGGGAAAAACTCAGAGGCAGTAAGGTTTATAGGAGCTCAGAGCACCTGAACTGTCATGTAGCGGGAGTATGATCCCTCACTTTCTACAGATGATATAAGAGAGAGATGGAAGAGTTCTGATGTCAAATACCCTTAACATCTACAAAGATGTAAAAAATCATCTTAGAATGATTACTGAGTTAGTTAGTTATTACTTAGTTACTTATTGATCCTCTTTAGGGTAACATATTCTAAGAACTAGAAGCCTACAAGAATGATGTAGTTCTTGCTTAGAATGTCGTATTGTAGGCCTTATTACACAGATGTATTAAGAGTAATGCCAAATGGGCCAGGGAGATGTCTCAGTGAGTAAAAATACTTCTTGCCAAACTGATGGCTGGTGTTTGCTCTGTGAACCCACATGATGAAATAAAAGAACTGAACCCCCTCACATAGTCTGTGACTTACACACACACACACACACACACACACACACACACACACACACACACACAGTGGCATATATGACACAGCATGGGCATCACCGGCATACTCCTAAGTAAATAACTAAATAAACAGATAGATAGATGGATAGATAGGTAGGTAGGTAGATAGATAGATAGATAGATAGATAGATAGACAGACAGACAGATAGATGTAGTAGACCACTATCAAAGTAAGGGGTAATAAATACCCAGAAAAAATGAATCAACTGAAAAATATAAACAGGAGTTTAAAAATATTTTCAAGAGCAACCAGTGAAAATGAGTGGCTGGGCCCATAGGCAACTAGGTATGTCCAGGAAACATTTGTAGATAAAGATCACAGAGCTAATGCATGTATTTGTTGTATGCATGAGGTAAGATGTGAGGGGCAATCAAAATCAATGCGCAAGCTTTTAGTTGAGAAATGGAGTCAATAGTAGCTCACTAATAAGATGAACGTGGGGAGAGAAGTCTCATCCCTTGGGATAGCTGAGGCCGAGGAAAACAAAACTTCCCTTCTTTGTGAAACTTAGCACCAAACGGCCAATTTGATCTATTCTGAACACTTAGAGTAAGAGTCACCTCTATCTCGAGCTTTGTCATTCCTAAAAGTTATTTATAGTCAACTCAAAGTAGTCGAAATAACTTTGGTGTCTGCCTCTACTCTGATATAATTCATTTGACAGGTGCATAAGCTTAACTTATTTGCTATTCACGTGGCATAAATTTATTTCTATATTAGAGTTCTTATAAACAGATCGCTGGTGTTTCTTGGTGCCTCAGAATTTTGATATAGTACTATGTAAAAGACCTTCAGTAAACATTTGTAGTCATGAGAAGTCTAATGCCTACAAGTACTGAGATTTAACAATGCTATTAAACATGATCAATGTATCTTTTGAAATAAGTAGTCAGTCAAATTAGATAAATCAATAGATGTGTCCTGTGTCTCACACCTGGCATCCAAATGTGAATCCAAGATTTTTCTAAAATTAATTAATTAATTAATTAGTTAATTTGTTTACATCCCAAGCACAGTTGCCCTTCCTGGTACTCCCTCACCAAGTAGAGTCTCTTACCTCACTGCCGTCACCACCACCCACTCCTCTTCTCCACTGGGAGGCTGGGACCCCTCCCTGTATATCCCCTAACTCTGACACATCAGGCTTCTGCTAAATTAGGCATATCCTCTCCCACTGAGGCAAGACAAGGCAGCTGTGAACACTGAGCTGCCTGTCTGCTACTTATGTGAGGGGTGGGAGTCGGGTGAGGGGATCATTCCAGCCCCAGTATGTTCTTTATTTTGTGGTTAAGATTCTGAGATCTCCTAGGGGTCCAGATTTGTTGACTCTCTTAGTCTTCCTGTGGGGTGACCATCTACTTCTGGGCCTTTGATCCTTCCCCCAACTGTTCCATAGGTGTGCCCTACCTCCATCTAATGTGTGGTGTGGGTAACTGCTTCTGTTTCAGTCGACTACTTGATAAAGCCTCTCAGAGGACATCTATGCTAGGCTCCTGTCTGCAAGCATAACAGAGTACCATTAATAATGTCGGGGATTGGTGCTTGTCAAAGGTCACCCACATTGACTTCCAGGAACCACCCCTATCCCAGAATCCCGCCCCCATACCCCAGGAAGGGGAGGATTTCCACTCATTTTCCTGGCCCACTGAGACTCTCCTGTGTCTTCCCACACCTGGTCCTGCCTCCCTCTTCCCCTCTCCCTTCTCTCTCCCTCCCAGTTCCCTTCCTCCCTCTTCCTCCTATGACTACTTTGTTTCCCCTTCTAAGTGTGATTCAAGCGTCCTTGATTTGACCTTTCTTCTTGTTATTGACTTCTTTGGGTCTGAGGCTGTATCATGGCTATTCTGTATTGTATGGCAAATATCCACTTATCAGTCAATATACTCCATACATGTCATTTTGGGTCTGGGTTACATCACTCAGGATGATATTTTCTATTTCCATCAATTTGCCTGTAAATTCATGATGTCATTGTTTCAATAACTATATAGTATTCCATTGTGTAAATGGACCACATTTTCTGTATCTATTATTCAGTTGAGGGACATCTGGGTTGTTTCCAGTTTCTGGCTATTATGAATAAATCTGCTATGAACGTAATATGCCTAGCAGTGGTATAGCTGGGTCTTCAGGTAGAACTATTTCCAGTTTTCTGAGAAACCATCAGATTTATTTCCAGAGTAGTTGTACCAGTTTGTAGTCCCACCAACAATGGAGGAGTGTTCCTCTTTCTCCAAATCCTTACCAGCATGTGCTGTCACTTAAGTTTTTGATCTTAGTCATTTTTATTTACTTAAAGTTTCCACCTTAAGCAGGATTGTTTTGATTTGCATTTCACTGATGACTATGGATGTTGACTAAGTGATTTTTGGCCATTTGAGATTCCTCTATTGAGAATTCTGTTTAGTTCTGTGCCCCACTATTATTATACTTGGGTTAGTTGGTTTACTGAAGTTTAACTTCTTGAGCTCTTTATGTATTTTGGATACTAACCCCCTGTCAGATGTAGTATTAGTGAAGATATTTTCCCAATATGTAGGTTACCATTTTGTCCTGTTGAAAG
The DNA here is from genome assembly GCF_900095145.1 of Mus pahari. Classification (NCBI taxonomy): domain Eukaryota; kingdom Metazoa; phylum Chordata; class Mammalia; order Rodentia; family Muridae; genus Mus; species Mus pahari. The sequence continues at coordinate 136,818,865 of NC_034613.1, read as the reverse complement.
TGTCATTTTCATTATAGAAGCATTGCAGTTTCGTGAGGTCCCATTTATCAATTGATGATCTTAGAGTCTGAGCCATTTGGTGTTCTGTTCTGGAACTTGTCTCCTGTACCAATGTGTTCGAGTACTACTTTCTCTTCTACTAAGTTTAGTGTATCTATTTTTATGTTGAGGTCTTTGATCCCCTTGGACTTCAGTTTTGTCCATCATTGGGAAGAGAGGCCCCTTGGTCTTATAAACTTTATATGACCCAGCACAGGGTAAGGCAAGGGCCAAGAAGTTGGAGTGGGTGGGTAGGGGAGCAGGGGCGGGGGGAGGGTATGGGGAACTTTCGGGATAGCATTTGAAATGTAAATAAAGAAAATTTAAAAAAAAGAATCGACAAATGGGACCTCATTAAAAAAAAGAAAATATCTAATAAAATAAAATAATAAGTTAAAATTAAAAAAAAAAGGATTTTGCCCAGGATTGTAAGATTCTGTTGAACTATAGATTATCTCATTCAGGGAAAAATGGTAATCTATAATCAAGCACAATATGTTAATAATTTATACTTTATGAAATATTTGTACAAATACTGTTTTAAAACACACAATATTTTTTAAAAGAATACTAATTCACTTTTATTTATTAGTGTAAATCTAGGAGGGGTACGACATCACATAGTCTGTGCCTGATGACTTTCATTAGCAGGAAGGTTGCTGCACAATTTGGAATTTGGCATGAATCATGCTGCTGTTTCCACGGGCCAGGTTACCTTTCTTCACACTGCTCTGTCTTTGTTCAGTTGGCCTCCAGGTTCAATGTGTTGTTTTTTGCTTTATTCACATAAGCACAGGACCAAGGGCCTCTTCCCCCATTGATGTCCGACTAGGCCATCCTCTGCTACATATGCAGCTAGAGCCATGAGTCCTACCATATGTTTTCTTTGATTGGTGGTTTAGTCCCTGAAAGCTCTGGGGGTACTGGTTAGTTTTTATTATTCTTCTGCCTATGGGGCTGCAAACCTCCTCAACACCTTGGGTCCTTTCTTTAGTTCCTCCATTGGGTACCCTGTGCTCAGTCCCATGGATGGCTAAGAGCATAAACCTCTGTATTTGTCAGGCACTGGCAGAGCCTCTCAGGAGACAGCTATATCAGGCTCCTGTCAGCAAGCTCTTGTTGGCATCCACAATAGTGTCTGGGTTTGGTGATTGTATATGAGATGGATCCCCAGGTGGGGCAGTCTCTGGATGGTCATTCCTTCAGTCTCTGTTCCACACTTTGCCTCTGTAACTCCTTCCATAGGTGTTTTGTTCCCCCTTTTAAGAAGGATCAAAGCATCCACACTTTGGTCTTCCTTCTTGAGTTTCATGTGGTTTGTGAATTATATCTTGGTTATTCCGAGCTTCTGGGCTAATATCCACTTATCAGTAAAGTGCATATCATGTGTGTTCTTTTGTGATTGGGTTACCTCACTCAGGATGATATTCTCCAGATCCATCCATTTGTCTAAGAATTTCATAAATTCATTGTTTTTAATAGCTGAGTAGTACTC